>NW_026735620.1:0-113048 GCF_949786415.1 Peromyscus eremicus | reverse complement strand
GGAAACAAACGCAATCTCGCCTTACAAGAAACACATTCTGTTTTGAGAAAAGAGCACTCTTCTACTCTACTGAGTTTCCTATATGGCCAGAAGAGTGAGCTTGCTCAGAACAAAAGAAGTGTACTTCCTACACACACGGGCCATATCTAGTTCAACTCTCCTTAGGAAACTGACAAGAACAGTAGCTCCTCTTCTGTCCAATACACTGTACTTGCTGGGAACAGACACGAGTGCTATTTGCACTGTGTATGGCAATGGTAGCACAATAGTGACTCTTCTTACCAGAAAACAACTCTTGCTCGTAGGACCAGAAACTGCATGTGATTCAACTCCATTTAGGACTGGGAAACAAACGCTAGCTCGCCTTACAAGAAACACATTCTGCTTCTGAAAAAAGAGCACTCTTCTACTCTACTGTGTTTCCAAAAAGGGCCAGAACAGTGAGCTTGCTCAGAACAAAAGAACTGTGCTTCCTACACAAACGGGGCATATCTAGTTCAACTCTGCTTAGCAAAATGACAAGAACAGTAGCTCCTCTTCAGTCCAATGCACTGTACTTGCAAGTCGCAGACGCGAGTCCTATTTGCACTGTGTATGGCAATGGGAGCGAAAGAGTGACTCCTCTTACCAGAAAACATTCTTGCTCATAGGACCAGAAACTCATAAGATTCAAATCTGTTTCTTACTGGGAAACAAACACTAGCTAGCCCTTACAAGAAACACACTCTGCTTTTGAGAAAAGAGCACACTTCTACTCTACTGTGTTTCCTATGGAGTCCGAACAATGAGCTTGCTCAGAACAAAAGAACTGTGCTTCCTACATTCACGGGCCATTTCTAGTTCAACTCTGCTTAGGTAACTGACAAGAACAGTAGATCCTCTTCAGTGCAATACACTGTACATGCTGGGAACAGACGCCAGTGCTATTTGCCCTGTGTATGACAATGGGAGCGCAATAGTGACTCTTCTTACCAGAAAACAACTCTTGCTCTTAGGATCAGAAACTACATGTGATTCAACTCCGTTTCTGACTGGGAAACAAACACTAGCTAGCCTTACAAGAAACACACTCTGCTTTTGAGAAAAGAGCACTCTTCTATTCTACTGTGTTTCCTATGGGGTCCGAACAGTGAGCTTGCTCAGACAAAGAACTGTGCTTCCTACACACACGGGCCATATCTAGTTCAACTCTGCTTAGGAAACTGACAAGAGCAGTAGCTCCTCTTCAGTCCAATACACTGTACTTGATGGGAACAGACGCGAGTGCTATTTGCACTGTGTATGGCAAAGGGAGCACAATAGTGACTTTCCTTTCCAGAAAAAAACTCTTGCTCGTAGGACCAGAAACTGCATGTGATTCAACTACATTTAGGACTGGGAAACAAACTCTAGCTCGCCTTACAAGAAACACTCTGCTTTTGAGAAAAAAGCACTCTTCTATTCCACTGTGTTTCCTATGGGGGTCGAACAGTGACCTTGCTCAGAACAAAAGAAATGTGCTTCCTACACACACGGGCCATATCTATTTCAACTCTGCTTAGGAAACTGACAAGAACAGTATATCAACTTCAGTCCTATACACTGTACATGCTGGGAACAGACGCCAGTGATTTTGCCTGTGTATGACAATGGTAGCGCAATAGTGACTCTTCTTACCAGAAAAAAACTCTTGCTCGTAGGACCAGAAACTGCATGTGATTCAACTACATTTAGGACTGGGAAACAAACGCTAGTTCGCCTTACAAGAAACACACTCTGCTTTTGAGAAAAGAGCACTCTTCTATTCTACTGAGTTTCCTATAGGGCCAGAAGAGTGAGCTTGCTCAGAACAAAAGAAGTGTACTTCCTACACACACGGGCCATATCTAGTTCAACTTTGCTTAGGAAACTGACAAGAACAGTAGATCCTCTTCAGTCCAATACACCGTACATCCTGAAACAGACTCGAGTCCTATTTGCCCTCTGTATGGCAATGGGAGCGAAATAGTGACTCTTCTTACCAGAAAACAACTCTTGCTTGTAGGACCAGAAACTGCATGTGATTCAACTACATTTAGGACTGGGAAAGAAAAGCTAGCTCGCCTTACAAGAAACACACTCTGCTTTTTAGAAAAGAGCACTCTTCTACTCTACTGTGTTTCCTTTAGGGCCAAAACAGTGAGCTTGCTCAGAACAAAAGAACTGTGCTTCCTACACACACGGGCCATATCTAGTTCAACTCTGCTTAGGAAACTGACAAGAACAGTAGATTCTCTTCAGTCCAATACACTTCACATGCTGGGAACTGACGCCAGTGCTATTTGCCCTGTGTATGTCAATAGGAGCGCAATAGTGACTCTTCTTACCATAAAACAACTCTTGCTCATAGGACCAGAAACTGCATGTGATTGAACTCCATTTAGGACTGGGAAACAAACGCTAGCTGGCCTTACAAGAAACACATTCTGCTTTTGAGAAAAGAGCACTCTTCTACTCTACTATGTTTCCCATAGGGCCAGAAGAGTGAGGATGCTCAGAACAAAAGAAGTGTACTTCTAACACACATGGCACATATCTAGTTCTACTTTGCTTAGGAAACTGACAAGAACAGTAGATCCTCTTCAGTCAAATACATTGTACATCCTGGGAACAGACGCGAGTCCTATTTGCCCTGTGTATGGCAATGGGACCACAATAGTGACTCTTCTTACTAGAAAACAACTCTTGCTTGTAGGACCAGAAACTGCATGTGATTCAACTACATTTAGGACTTGGAAACAAACGCTAGCTCGCCTTACAAGAAACACACTCTGCTTTTGAGAAAAGAGCACTCTTCTACTCTACTGTGTTTCCTATAGGGCCAAAACAGTGAGCTTGCTCAGAACAAAAGAACTGTGCTTCGTACACACACGGGCCATATCTAGTTCAACTCTGCTTAGGAAACTGACAAGAACAGTAGCTCCTCTTCAGTCCAATACACTGTACAAGCTGGGAACAGACGCCAGTGCTATTTGCCCTGTGTATGACAATGGGAGCGAAATAGTGACTCTTCTTAACAGAAAACAACTCTTGCTCCTAGGATCAGAAACTGCATGTGATTCAATTCCATTTAGGACTGGGAAACAAACGCTAGCTCGCCTTACAAGAAACACACTCTGCTTTTGAGAAAAGAGCACTCTTCTACTCTACTGTTTTTCCTATGGGGTCCGAACAGTGAGCTTGCTCAGAACAAAAGAACTGTGCTTCCTAAACACACGGGCCATATCTAGTTCAACTCTGCTTAGGAAACTGACAAGAACAGTAGCTCCTCTTCAGTCCAATACACTGTACTTGCAAAGAACAGTAGCGAGTGTTGTTTGCACTGTGTATGGCAATAGGAGCGCAATAGTGGCTCTTCTAACCAGAAAATAACTCTTGCTCATAGGACAAGAAACTGCATGTAATTCAATTCCATTTAGGACTGGTAAACAAACGCTAGCTCACCTTACAAGAACACACTCTGCTTTTGAGAAAAGAGCACTCTTCTACTCTTCTGTGTTTCCTATACGGCAAGAAGAGTGAGCTTGCTCAGAACAAAAGAACTGTGCTTTCTACACACACGGACCCTAACTAGTTCAACTCTGCTTAGGAAACTGACAAGAACAGTAGCTCCTCTTCTGTCGAATACACTGTAATTGCTGGGAACAGTCGCGAGTGCTATTTGCACTGTGTATGGCAAAGGGAGCACAATAGTGACTTTCCTTACCAGAAAACATCCCTTGCTCACAGGACCAAAAACTGCATGTGATTCAAATCCATTTAGACCTGGGAAACAAACACTACCTAGCCTTACAAAAACACACTCTGCTTTTGAGAAAAGAGCACTCTTCTACTCTACTGTGTTTACTATTTGGTCCGAAAATTGAGCTTGCTCAGAACAAAAGAACTGTGCTTCCTACACACACGGGCCATAGCTAGTTCAACTCTGCTTAGGAAACTGACAAGAACAGTAGCTCCTCTTCTGTCCAATACACTGTACTTGCTGGGAACAGACGCGAGTGCTATTTGCACTGTGTATGGCAATGGTATCACAATAGTGTCTCTTCTTACCAGAAAACAACTCTTGCTCGTAGGACCAGAAACTGCATGTGATTCAACTCCATTTAGGACTGGGAAATAAACGCTAGCTCGCCTTACAAGAAACACACTCTGCTTCTGAGAAAAGAGCACTCTTCTACTCTTTTGTGTTTCCTATAAAGCCAGAACAGTGAGCTTGCTCAGAACAAAAGAACTGTGCTTCCTACACACAAGGGCCATGTCTAGTTCAACTCTGCTTAGGAAACTGACAAGAACAGTAGCTCCTCTTCAGTCCAATACAGTGTAATTGCTGGGAACAGACGCGATTGCTATTTGCACTGTTTATAGCAAAGGGAGCACAATAGTGACTTTCCTTACCAGAAAACATCCCTTGCTCGTAGGACAAGAAACTGCATGTGATTCAACTCGATTTTGGACTGCGAAACAAATGATAGCTTGCCTTACAAGAAACACACTCTGCTTTTGAGAAAAGAGCACTCTTCTTTTGTACTCTGTTTCCTATGGGGTCCAAACAGTGAGCTCGCTCAGAACAAAAGAACTGTGCTTCCTACACACACGGGCCATATCTAGTTCAACTCTGCTTAGGAAACGGACAAGAAGAGTAGATTATCTTTAGTCCAATACACTGTACATGCTGGGAACAGACGCCAGTGCTATTTGCCCTGTATATGACAATGGGAGCACAATAGTGACTCTTCTTACCAGAAAACAACTCTTGCTCATAGGACCAGAAACTGCATGTGATTCAACTCCATTTAGGACTGGGAAACAAACGCTAGCTCGCCTTACAAGAAACACACTCTGCTTTTGAGAAAAGAGCACTCTTCTATTCTACTGTGTTTCCTATGGGGTCCGAACAGTGAGCTTGCTCAGAACAAAAGAACTGTGCTTCCTACACACACGGGCTATATCTAGTTCAACTCTGCTTAGGAAACTGACAAGAGCAGTAGCTCCTCTTCAGTCCAATACACTGTAATTGCTGGGAACAAAAGCGAGTGCTATTTGCACTGTGTATGGCAAAGGGAACACAATAGTGACTTTCCTTTCCAGAAAACAACTCTTGCTTGTAGGACCAGAAACTGCATGTGATTCAACTCCATTTAGGACTGGGAAACAACGCAAGCTGGCCTTACAAGAAACACACTCTGCTTTTGAGAAAAGAGCACTGTTCTACTTTACTGTGTTTCCTATAGGCCAGAAGAGTGAGCTTGCTCAGAACAAAAGAACTGTGCTTCCTACACACACGGGCCATATCTAGTTCAACTCTGCTTAGGAAACTGACAAGAACAGTAGATCCTCTTCAGTCCAATACACTTTACATGCTGGGAACAGACACCAGTGCTATTTGCCCTGTTTAATACAATGGGAGCGCAATAGTGACTCTTCTTACCATAGAACAACTCTTGCTTATAGGACCAGAAACTGCATGTCATTCAACTCCATTTAGGAGTGGGAAACAAACGCAAGCTCGCCTTACAAGAAACACATTCTGTTTTTGAGAAAAGAGGACTCTTCTACTCTACTGTGTTTTCTATAGGCCAGAAGAGTGAGCTAGCTCAGAACAAAAGAACTGTGCTTCCTACACACACGGGCCATATCTAGTTCAACTCTGCTTAGGAAACTGACAAGAACAGTAGATCCTCTTCAGTCCAATACACTTTACATGCTGGGAACAGACGCCAGTGCTATTTGCCCTGTGTATGACAATGGGAGCACAATAGTGACTCTTCTTACAAGAAAAAACTCTTGCTAGTAGGACCGAAAACTGCATGTGATTCAACTCGATTTCTGACTGGGAAACAAGCGCTAGCTCGCCTTACAAGAAACACACTCTGCTTTTGAGAAAAGAGCACTCTTCTACTCTACTGTGTTTCCTATGGGGTCCAAACAGTGAGCTTGCTCAAAACAAAAGAACTGTGCTTCCTAAACACACGGGCCATATCTAGTTCAACTCTGCTTAGGAAACTGACAAGAACAGTAGCTCCTCTTCAGTCCAATACACTGTACTTGCAAAGAACAGTAGCGAGTGTTGTTTGCACTGTGTATGGCAATAGGAGCGCAATAGTGGCTCTTCTAACCAGAAAATAACTCTTGCTCATAGGACAAGAAACTGCATGTAATTCAATTCCATTTAGGACTGGTAAACAAACGCTAGCTCACCTTACAAGAACACACTCTGCTTTTGAGAAAAGAGCACTCTTCTACTCTTCTGTGTTTCCTATACGGCAAGAAGAGTGAGCTTGCTCAGAACAAAAGAACTGTGCTTTCTACACACACGGACCCTAACTAGTTCAACTCTGCTTAGGAAACTGACAAGAACAGTAGCTCCACTTCAGTCTAATACACTGTACTTGCTGGGAACAGACGCGAGTGCTATTTGCCCTGTGTATGGAAATGGGAGCGCAATAGTGACTCTTCTTACCAGAAAACAACTCTTGGTCGTAGGACCAGAAACTGCATGGGATTCAACTCCGTTTCTGACTGGGAAACAAACACTAGCTAGCCTTACAAGAAACACACTCTGCTTTTGAGAAAAGAGCACTCTTCTATTCTACTGTGTTTACTATGGTGTCCGAAAATTGAGGTTGCTCAGAACAAAAGAACTGTGCTTCACACACACGGGCCATATCTAGTTCAGCTCTCCTTAGGAAACTGACAAGAACAGTAGCTCCTCTTCTGTCGAATACACTGTAATTGCTGGGAACAGACGCGAGTGCTATTTGCACTGTGTATGGCAAAGGGAGCACAATAGTGACTTTCCTTACCAGAAAACATCCCTTGCTCACAGGACCAAAAACTGCATGTGATTCAAATCCATTTAGACCTGGGAAACAAACACTAGCTAGCCTTACAAAAACACACTCTGCTTTGAGAAAAGAGCACTCTTCTACTCTACTGTGTTTACTATTTGGTCCGAAAATTGAGCTTGCTCAGAACAAAAGAACTGTGCTTCCTACACACATGGGCCATAGCTAGTTCAACTCTGCTTAGGAAACTGACAAGAACAGTAGCTCCTCTTCTGTCCAATACACTGTACTTGCTGGGAACAGACGCGAGTGCTATTTGCACTGTGTATGGCAATGGTAGCACAATAGTGTCTCTTCTTACCAGAAAACAACTCTTGCTCATAGGACCAGAAACTGCATGTGATTCAACTCCATTTAGGACTGGGAAATAAACGCTAGCTCGCCTTACAAGAAACACACTCTGCTTCTGAGAAAAGAGCACTCTTCTACTCTTTTGTGTTTCCTATAAAGCCAGAACAGTGAGCTTGCTCAGAACAAAAGAACTGTGCTTCCTACACACAAGGGCCATGTCTAGTTCAACTCTGCTTAGGAAACTGACAAGAACAGTAGCTCCTCTTCAGTCCAATACAGTGTAATTGCTGGGAACAGACGCGATTGCTATTTGCACTGTTTATAGCAAAGGGAGCACAATAGTGACTTTCCTTACCAGAAAACATCCCTTGCTCGTAGGACAAGAAACTGCATGTGATTCAACTCGATTTTGGACTGCGAAACAAACGATAGCTTGCCTTACAAGAAACACACTCTGCTTTTGAGAAAAGAGCACTCTTCTTTTGTACTCTGTTTCCTATGGGGTCCAAACAGTGAGCTCGCTCAGAACAAAAGAACTGTGCTTCCTACACACACGGGCCATATCTAGTTCAACTCTGCTTAGGAAACGGACAAGAAGAGTAGATTATCTTTAGTCCAATACACTGTACATGCTGGGAACAGACGCCAGTGCTATTTGCCCTGTATATGACAATGGGAGCACAATAGTGACTCTTCTTACCAGAAAACAACTCTTGCTCATAGGACCAGAAACTGCATGTGATTCAACTCCATTTAGGACTGGGAAACAAACGCTAGCTCGCCTTACAAGAAACACACTCTGCTTTTGAGAAAAGAGCACTCTTCTATTCTACTGTGTTTCCTATGGGGTCCGAACAGTGAGCTTGCTCAGAACAAAAGAACTGTGCTTCCTACTCACACGGGCTATATCTAGTTCAACTCTGCTTAGGAAACTGACAAGAGCAGTAGCTCCTCTTCAGTCCAATACACTGTAATTGCTGGGAACAAAAGCGAGTGCTATTTGCACTGTGTATGGCAAAGGGAACACAATAGTGACTTTCCTTTCCAGAAAACAACTCTTGCTTGTAGGACCAGAAACTGCATGTGATTCAACTCCATTTAGGACTGGGAAACAACGCAAGCTGGCCTTACAAGAAACACACTCTGCTTTTGAGAAAAGAGCACTGTTCTACTTTACTGTGTTTCCTATAGGCCAGAAGGGTGAGCTTGCTCAGAACAAAAGAACTGTGCTTCCTACACACACGGGCCATATCTAGTTCAACTCTGCTTAGGAAACTGACAAGAACAGTAGATCCTCTTCAGTCCAATACACTTTACATGCTGGGAACAGACACCAGTGCTATTTGCCCTGTTTAATACAATGGGAGCGCAATAGTGACTCTTCTTACCATAGAACAACTCTTGCTTATATGACCAGAAACTGCATGTCATTCAACTCCATTTAGGAGTGGGAAACAAACGCAAGCTCGCCTTACAAGAAACACATTCTGTTTTTGAGAAAAGAGGACTCTTCTACTCTACTGAGTTTCCTATAGGGCCAGAACAGTGAGCTTGCTCAGAACAAAAGAACTGTGCTTCCTACACACACGGGGCATATCTAGCTCAACTCTGCTTAGGAAACTGACAAGAGCAGTAGCTCCTCTTCAGTCCAATACACTGTAATTGCTGGAAACAAACGCGAGTGCTATTTGCACTGTGTATGGCAAAGGGAACACAATAGTGACTTTCCTTTCCAGAGAACAACTCTTGCTTGTAGGACCAGAAACTGCATGTGATTCAACTCCATTTAGGACTGGGAAACAAACGCTAGCTCGCCTTACAAGAAACACACTCTGCTTTTGAGAAAAGAGCACTGTTCTACTTTACTGTGTTTTCTATAGGCCAGAAGAGTGAGCTAGCTCAGAACAAAAGAACTGTGCTTCCTACACACACGGGCCATATCTAGTTCAACTCTGCTTAGGAAACTGACAAGAACAGTAGATCCTCTTCAGTCCAATACACTTTACATGCTGGGAACAGACGCCAGTGCTATTTGCCCTGTGTATGACAATGGGAGCGCAATAGTGGCTCTTCTTACCATAGAACAACTCTTGCTCATAGGACTAGAAACTGCATGTGATTCAACTCCATTTAGGACTGGGAAACAAACGCAATCTCGCCTTACAAGAAACACATTCTGTTTTTGAGAAAAGAGCACTCTTCTACTCTACTGATTTTCCTATATGGCCAGAAGAGTGAGCTTGCTCAGAACAAAAGAAGTGTACTTCCTACACACACGGGCCATATCTAGTTCAACTCTCCTTAGGAAACTGACAAGAACAGTAGCTCCTCTTCTGTCCAATACACTGTACTTGCTGGGAACAGACACGAGTGCTATTTGCACTGTGTATGGCAATGGTAGCACAATAGTGACTCTTCTTACCAGAAAACAACTCTTGCTCGTAGGACCAGAAACTGCATGTGATTCAACTCCATTTAGGACTGGGAAACAAACGCTAGCTCGCCTTACAAGAAACACATTCTGCTTCTGAAAAAAGAGCACTCTTCTACTCTACTGTGTTTCCTACAGGGCCAGAACAGTGAGCTTGCTCAGAACAAAAGAACTGTGCTTCCTACACAAACGGGGCATATCTAGTTCAACTCTGCTTAGCAAAATGACAAGAACAGTAGCTCCTCTTCAGTCCAATGCACTGTACTTGCAAGTCGCAGACGCGAGTCCTATTTGCACTGTGTATGGCAATGGGAGCGAAAGAGTGACTCCTCTTACCAGAAAACAATTCTTGCTCATAGGACCAGAAACTCATAAGATTCAAATCTGTTTCTTACTGGGAAACAAACACTAGCTAGCCTTACAAGAAACACACTCTGCTTTTGAGAAAAGAGCACACTTCTACTCTACTGTGTTTCCTATGGAGTCCGAACAATGAGCTTGCTCAGAACAAAAGAACTGTGCTTCCTACATTCACGGGCCATTTCTAGTTCAACTCTGCTTAGGTAACTGACAAGAACAGTAGATCCTCTTCAGTGCAATACACTGTACATGCTGGGAACAGACGCCAGTGCTATTTGCCCTGTGTATGACAATGGGAGCGCAATAGTGACTCTTCTTACCAGAAAACAACTCTTGCTCTTAGGATCAGAAACTACATGTGATTCAACTCCGTTTCTGACTGGGAAACAAACACTAGCTAGCCTTACAAGAAACACACTCTGCTTTTGAGAAAAGAGCACTCTTCTATTCTACTGTGTTTCCTATGGGGTCCGAACAGTGAGCTTGCTCAGAACAAAGAACTGTGCTTCCTACACACACGGGCCATATCTAGTTCAACTCTGCTTAGGAAACTGACAAGAGCAGTAGCTCCTCTTCAGTCCAATACACTGTACTTGATGGGAACAGACGCGAGTGCTATTTGCACTGTGTATGGCAAAGGGAGCACAATAGTGACTTTCCTTTCCAGAAAAAAACTCTTGCTCGTAGGACCAGAAACTGCATGTGATTCAACTACATTTAGGACTGGGAAACAAACTCTAGCTCGCCTTACAAGAAACACTCTGCTTTTGAGAAAAAAGCACTCTTCTATTCCACTGTGTTTCCTATGGGGTCCGAACAGTGACCTTGCTCAGAACAAAAGAAATGTGCTTCCTACACACACGGGCCATATCTATTTCAACTCTGCTTAGGAAACTGACAAGAACAGTATATCAACTTCAGTCCTATACACTGTACATGCTGGGAACAGACGCCAGTGATTTTGCCCTGTGTATGACAATGGTAGCGCAATAGTGACTCTTCTTACCAGAAAAAAACTCTTGCTCGTAGGACCAGAAACTGCATGTGATTCAACTACATTTAGGACTGGGAAACAAACGCTAGTTCGCCTTACAAGAAACACACTCTGCTTTTGAGAAAAGAGCACTCTTCTATTCTACTGAGTTTCCTATAGGGCCAGAAGAGTGAGCTTGCTCAGAACAAAAGAAGTGTACTTCCTACACACACGGGCCATATCTAGTTCAACTTTGCTTAGGAAACTGACAAGAACAGTAGATCCTCTTCAGTCCAATACACCGTACATCCTGAAACAGACTCGAGTCCTATTTGCCCTCTGTATGGCAATGGGAGCGAAATAGTGACTCTTCTTACCAGAAAACAACTCTTGCTTGTAGGACCAGAAACTGCATGTGATTCAACTACATTTAGGACTGGGAAAGAAAAGCTAGCTCGCCTTACAAGAAACACACTCTGCTTTTGAGAAAAGAGCACTCTTCTACTCTACTGTGTTTCCTTTAGGGCCAAAACAGTGAGCTTGCTCAGAACAAAAGAACTGTGCTTCCTACACACACGGGCCATATCTAGTTCAACTCTGCTTAGGAAACTGACAAGAACAGTAGATTCTCTTCAGTCCAATACACTTCACATGCTGGGAACTGACGCCAGTGCTATTTGCCCTGTGTATGTCAATAGGAGCGCAATAGTGACTCTTCTTACCATAAAACAACTCTTGCTCATAGGACCAGAAACTGCATGTGATTGAACTCCATTTAGGACTGGGAAACAAACGCTAGCTGGCCTTACAAGAAACACATTCTGCTTTTGAGAAAAGAGCACTCTTCTACTCTACTGTGTTTCCCATAGGGCCAGAAGAGTGAGGATGCTCAGAACAAAAGAAGTGTACTTCTAACACACATGGCACATATCTAGTTCTACTTTGCTTAGGAAACTGACAAGAACAGTAGATCCTCTTCAGTCAAATACATTGTACATCCTGGGAACAGACGCGAGTCCTATTTGCCCTGTGTATGGCAATGGGACCACAATAGTGACTCTTCTTACTAGAAAACAACTCTTGCTTGTAGGACCAGAAACTGCATGTGATTCAACTACATTTAGGACTTGGAAACAAACGCTAGCTCGCCTTACAAGAAACACACTCTGCTTTTGAGAAAAGAGCACTCTTCTACTCTACTGTGTTTCCTATAGGGCCAAAACAGTGAGCTTGCTCAGAACAAAAGAACTGTGCTTCGTACACACACGGGCCATATCTAGTTCAACTCTGCTTAGGAAACTGACAAGAACAGTAGCTCCTCTTCAGTCCAATACACTGTACAAGCTGGGAACAGACGCCAGTGCTATTTGCCCTGTGTATGACAATGGGAGCGAAATAGTGACTCTTCTTAACAGGAAACAACTCTTGCTCCTAGGATCAGAAACTGCATGTGATTCAATTCCATTTAGGACTGGGAAACAAACGCTAGCTCGCCTTACAAGAAACACACTCTGCTTTTGAGAAAAGAGCACTCTTCTACTCTACTGTTTTTCCTATGGGGTCCGAACAGTGAGCTTGCTCAGAACAAAAGAACTGTGCTTCCTAAACACACGGGCCATATCTAGTTCAACTCTGCTTAGGAAACTGACAAGAACAGTAGCTCCTCTTCAGTCCAATACACTGTACTTGCAAAGAACAGTAGCGAGTGTTGTTTGCACTGTGTATGGCAATAGGAGCGCAATAGTGGCTCTTCTAACCAGAAAATAACTCTTGCTCATAGGACAAGAAACTGCATGTAATTCAATTCCATTTAGGACTGGTAAACAAACGCTAGCTCACCTTACAAGAACACACTCTGCTTTTGAGAAAAGAGCACTCTTCTACTCTTCTGTGTTTCCTATACGGCAAGAAGAGTGAGCTTGCTCAGAACAAAAGAACTGTGCTTTCTACACACACGGACCCTAACTAGTTCAACTCTGCTTAGGAAACTGACAAGAACAGTAGCTCCTCTTCTGTCGAATACACTGTAATTGCTGGGAACAGTCGCGAGTGCTATTTGCACTGTGTATGGCAAAGGGAGCACAATAGTGACTTTCCTTACCAGAAAACATCCCTTGCTCACAGGACCAAAAACTGCATGTGATTCAAATCCATTTAGACCTGGGAAACAAACACTACCTAGCCTTACAAAAACACACTCTGCTTTTGAGAAAAGAGCACTCTTCTACTCTACTGTGTTTACTATTTGGTCCGAAAATTGAGCTTGCTCAGAACAAAAGAACTGTGCTTCCTACACACACGGGCCATAGCTAGTTCAACTCTGCTTAGGAAACTGACAAGAACAGTAGCTCCTCTTCTGTCCAATACACTGTACTTGCTGGGAACAGACGCGAGTGCTATTTGCACTGTGTATGGCAATGGTATCACAATAGTGTCTCTTCTTACCAGAAAACAACTCTTGCTCGTAGGACCAGAAACTGCATGTGATTCAACTCCATTTAGGACTGGGAAATAAACGCTAGCTCGCCTTACAAGAAACACACTCTGCTTCTGAGAAAAGAGCACTCTTCTACTCTTTTGTGTTTCCTATAAAGCCAGAACAGTGAGCTTGCTCAGAACAAAAGAACTGTGCTTCCTACACACAAGGGCCATGTCTAGTTCAACTCTGCTTAGGAAACTGACAAGAACAGTAGCTCCTCTTCAGTCCAATACAGTGTAATTGCTGGGAACAGACGCGATTGCTATTTGCACTGTTTATAGCAAAGGGAGCACAATAGTGACTTTCCTTACCAGAAAACATCCCTTGCTCGTAGGACAAGAAACTGCATGTGATTCAACTCGATTTTGGACTGCGAAACAAATGATAGCTTGCCTTACAAGAAACACACTCTGCTTTTGAGAAAAGAGCACTCTTCTTTTGTACTCTGTTTCCTATGGGGTCCAAACAGTGAGCTCGCTCAGAACAAAAGAACTGTGCTTCCTACACACACGGGCCATATCTAGTTCAACTCTGCTTAGGAAACGGACAAGAAGAGTAGATTATCTTTAGTCCAATACACTGTACATGCTGGGAACAGACGCCAGTGCTATTTGCCCTGTATATGACAATGGGAGCACAATAGTGACTCTTCTTACCAGAAAACAACTCTTGCTCATAGGACCAGAAACTGCATGTGATTCAACTCCATTTAGGACTGGGAAACAAACGCTAGCTCGCCTTACAAGAAACACACTCTGCTTTTGAGAAAAGAGCACTCTTCTATTCTACTGTGTTTCCTATGGGGTCCGAACAGTGAGCTTGCTCAGAACAAAAGAACTGTGCTTCCTACACACACGGGCTATATCTAGTTCAACTCTGCTTAGGAAACTGACAAGAGCAGTAGCTCCTCTTCAGTCCAATACACTGTAATTGCTGGGAACAAAAGCGAGTGCTATTTGCACTGTGTATGGCAAAGGGAACACAATAGTGACTTTCCTTTCCAGAAAACAACTCTTGCTTGTAGGACCAGAAACTGCATGTGATTCAACTCCATTTAGGACTGGGAAACAACGCAAGCTGGCCTTACAAGAAACACACTCTGCTTTTGAGAAAAGAGCACTGTTCTACTTTACTGTGTTTCCTATAGGCCAGAAGAGTGAGCTTGCTCAGAACAAAAGAACTGTGCTTCCTACACACACAGGCCATATCTAGTTCAACTCTGCTTAGGAAACTGACAAGAACAGTAGATCCTCTTCAGTCCAATACACTTTACATGCTGGGAACAGACACCAGTGCTATTTGCCCTGTTTAATACAATGGGAGCGCAATAGTGACTCTTCTTACCATAGAACAACTCTTGCTTATAGGACCAGAAACTGCATGTCATTCAACTCCATTTAGGAGTGGGAAACAAACGCAAGCTCGCCTTACAAGAAACACATTCTGTTTTTGAGAAAAGAGGACTCTTCTACTCTACTGTGTTTTCTATAGGCCAGAAGAGTGAGCTAGCTCAGAACAAAAGAACTGTGCTTCCTACACACACGGGCCATATCTAGTTCAACTCTGCTTAGGAAACTGACAAGAACAGTAGATCCTCTTCAGTCCAATACACTTTACATGCTGGGAACAGACGCCAGTGCTATTTGCCCTGTGTATGACAATGGGAGCACAATAGTGACTCTTCTTACAAGAAAAAACTCTTGCTAGTAGGACCGAAAACTGCATGTGATTCAACTCGATTTCTGACTGGGAAACAAGCGCTAGCTCGCCTTACAAGAAACACACTCTGCTTTTGAGAAAAGAGCACTCTTCTACTCTACTGTGTTTCCTATGGGGTCCAAACAGTGAGCTTGCTCAGAACAAAAGAACTGTGCTTCCTACACACACGGCCATATCTAGTTCAATTCTCCTTAGGAAACTGACAAGAACAGTAGCTCCTCTTCAGTCCAATACACTGTACTTGCTGGGAAAAGACGCGTGTGCTATTTGCACTGTGTATGGCAATGGGAGCGCAATAGTGAGTCTTCTTATCAGAAAACAACTCTTGCTCGTAGGACCAGAAACTGCATGGGATTCAACTCCATTTCTGTCTGGGAAACAAACACTAGCTTTCCTTACAAGAAACACACTCTGCTTTTGAGAAAAGAGCACTCTTCTACTCTACTGTGTTTCCTATGGGGTCTGAACCGTGAGCTTGCTCAGAACAAAAGAACTGTGGTTCCTACACACACGGGCCATATCTAATTCAACTCTGCTTAGGAAACTGACAAGAACAGTAGATCCTCTTCAGTCCAATACACTGTACTTGCTGGGAACAGACGCGAGTGCTATTTGCACTGTGTATGGCAATGGGAGCGCAATAGTGACTTTCCTTACCAGAAAGCAACTCTTGCTTGTAGGACCAGAAACTGCATGTGATTCAATTCCATTTAGGACTGGGAAACAAATGTTAGCTAGCCTTACAAGAAACACACTCTGCTTTTGAGAAAAGAGCACTCTTCTACTTTCCTGTCTTTCCTATAGGGCCAGAACAGTGAGCTTGCTCAGAACAAAAGAACTGTGGTTCCCACACACACGGGCCATATCTAGTTTAACTCTGCTTAGGAAACTGACAAGAACAGTAGCTCCTCTTCAGTCCAATACACTGTACTTGCTGGGAACAGAGGCGAGTGCTATTTGCACTGTGTATGGCAATGGGAGCACAATAGTGACTTTCCTTACCAGAAAACAACTCTTGCTCTTAGGAGCAGAAACTGCATGTGATTCAACTCCATTTAGGACTGGGAAACAAACGCTAGCTTGCCTTACAAGAAACATACTCTGCTTTTGAGAAAAGAGCACTCTTCTACTCTACTGTATTTTTTATGGGGTCCGAACAGTGTGCTTGTTCAGAACAAAAGAACTGTGCTTCCTACACACATGGGCCATATCTAGTTCAACTCTGCTTAGGAAAATGACAAGAACATTAGCTCCTCTTCAGTCCAATACACTGTACTTGCTGGGAACAGACGCGAGTGCTATTTGCACTGTGCATGGCAACCGTGCTCAATAGTCAATCTTTTGCCAGAAAACAACTCTTGCTCGTAGGACTAGAAGTTGCATGGGATTCAACTCCACTTAGGTCTGGGAAACAAACGCTAGCTCGACTTACAAGAAACACACTCTGCTTTTGAGAAAAGAGTACTCTTCTACTCTACTGTTTTCCTAAGGGATCCGAACAGTGAACTAGCTCAGAACAAAAGAACTGTGCTTTGTACACACACGGGCCATATCTAGTGCAACTCTGCTTAGGAAACTGACAAGAACAGTAGATCCTCTTCATTCCAATACACAGTACTTGCTGGAAGCAGACGCGTGTGGTATTTGCACAGTGTATTGCAATGGAAGCGCAATAGTGACTTTCCTTACCAGAAAAAAACTCTTGCTCGTAGGACAAGAAACTGCATGGGATTCAACTCCATTTCTGACTGGGAAACAAACACTAGCTTGCCTTACAAGAAACACACTCTGCTTTTGAGAAAAGAGCGCTCTTCTACTCTACAGTGTTTGCTATAGGGCCAGAACAGTGAGCTTGCTCAGAACAAAAGAACTGTGCTTCCTACACACACGGGCAATATCTAGTTCAACTCTGCTTAGGAAACTGACAAGAATAGTAGATCCTCTTCAGTCCAATACTCTGTACTTGCTGGGAACAGACACCATTGCAATTTGCACTGTGTATGGCAATGGGAGCACAATAGTGACTTTCCTTACCAGAAAACAACTCTTGCTCGTAGAAACAAAAACTGCATGTGATTCAACTCCATTTAGGACTGGGAATCAAACGCTAGCTCGCCTTACAAGAAACACACTCTGCTTTTGAGAAAAGAGCACTCATCTACTCTACTGTGCTTTTTATAGGGCCAGTACAGTGAGCTTGCTCAGAACAATGAACTGTGCTGACTACACACACAGACCATATCTATTTCAATTCTGCTTAGGAAACTGACAAGAACAGTAGATCCTCTCAGTCCAATACACTGTACTTGCTGGGAACAGACGCCAGTGCTATTTGCCCTGTGTATGACAATGGGAGCACAATAGTGACTCTTCTTACAAGAAAACAACTCTTGCTCATAGGACCACAAACTGCATGTGATTCAACTCCATTTCTGACTGGGAAACCAACGCTAGCTTGCCTTACAAGAAACACACTCTGCTTTTGAGAAAAGAGCACTCTTCTACTCTACTGTGTTTCCTATAGGGCCAGAACAGTGAGCTTGCTCAGAACAAAAGAACTGTGCTTCCTACACACACGGACCATATCTAGTTCAACTCTGCTTAGGAACCTGACAAGAACAGTAGATCCTCCTCAGTCCAATACACTGTACTCGCTGTGAACAGACGCGAGTGCTATTTGCACTGTGTATGGCAATGGGAGCGCAATAGCCTATCCTTACCAGAAAACAACTCTTGCTCATAGGACCGAAAACTGCATGTGATTCACCTCCATTTAGAACTGGGAAATAAACGCTAGCTCGCTTTACAAGAAACACACTCTGCTTTTGAGAAAAGAGCACTCTTCTACTCTACTGTGTTTCCTATGGGGTCCAAACAGTGAGCTTGCTCAGAACAAAAGAACTGTGCTTCATACACACACGGCCATATCTAGTTCAATTCTGCTTAAGAAACTGACAAGAACAGTAGCTCCTCTTCAGTCCAATACACTGTACTTTCTGGGATAAGACGCATGTGCTATTTGCACTTTGTATGGCAATGGGAGCGCAATAGTGACTCTTCTTATCAGAAAACAACTCTTGCTCGTAGGACCAGAAACTGCATGGGATTCAACTCCATTTCTGTCTGGGAAACAAACACTAGCTTTCCTTACAAGAAACACACTCTGCTTTTGAGAAAAGAGCACTCTTCTACTCTACTGTGTTTCCTATGGGGTCTGAACAGTGAGCTTGCTGAGAACAAAGAACTGTGCTTCCTACACACACGGGCCATATCTAATTCAACTCTGCTTAGGAAACTGACAAGAACAGTAGCTCCTCTTCAGTCCAATACACTGTACTTGCTGGGAACAGACGCGAGTGCTATTTGCTCTGTGTTTGGCAATGGGAGCGCAATAGTGACTTTCCTTACCAGAAAACATCTCTTGCTCGTAAGACCAAAAACTGCATGTGATTCAACTCCATTTAGGACTGAGAAACAAACGCTGGCAAGCCTTACAAGAAACACACTCTGCTTTTGAGAAAAGAGCACTCTTCTACTCTACTGTGTTTCCTATAGGGCCAGAACAGTGAGCTTGCTCAGAACAACTGAACGGTGCTTCCTACACACGGACCATATCTAGTTCAACTCTGCTTAGGAACCTGACAAGATCAGTAGATCCTCTTCACTCCAATACACTGTACATGCTGGGAACAGACGCCATTGCTATTTGCCCTGTGTATGTCAATGGGAGCGCAATAGTGACTCCTCTTACCAGAAAAAACTCTTGCTCGTAGGACCCGAAACTGCATGTGATTCAACTCGATTTAGGACTGGGAAAAAAACACTAGCTCGCTTTACAAGAAACACACTCAGCTTTTGAGAAAAGAGCACTCTTCTACTCTACTGTGTTTCCTATGGGGTCCGAACAGTGATCTTGCTCAGAACAAAAGAACTGTGCTTCCTACACGCACGGGCCATATCTAGTTGAATTCTGCTTAGAAAACTGACAAGAACAGTAGATCTTCTTCAGTCCAATACACTGTACTTGCTGGGAACAGACGCCAGTTTTATTTGCCCTGTATATGACAATGGGAGCACAATAGTGACACTTCTTACCAGAAAACAACTCTTGCTCGTAGGACCAGAAACTGCATTGCATTCAACTCCATTTCTGACTGGGAAACAAATACTAGCTCGCCTTAAAGAAACACACTCTGCTTTTAAGAAAAGAGCACTCTTCTACTCTACTGTGTTTCCTAATTTTTCTGAAAAGTGAGCTTGCTCAGAACAAAAGAACTGTGCTTCCTACATACACGGGCCATATCTAGTTCAACTCTGCTTAGGAAACTGACAAGAAAAGAGCTCCTCGTCAGTCCAATACACTGTACTCGCTCTGAACAGACGCGAGTGCTACTTGCACTGTGTATGGAAATGGGAGCACAATAGTGACTTTCCTTACCAGAAAACAACTCTTGCTCGTAGGACCAAAAACTGCATGTGATTCAACTCCATTTAGGACTTGGAAACAAACGCTAGCTCACCTTACAAGAAACACACTCTGCTTTTGAGAAAAGAGCACTCTTCTACTCTACTGTGCTTTTTATAGGGCCAGAACAGTGAGCTTGTTCAGAACAATGAACTGTGCTGACTACACACACAGGCCATATCTATTTCAATTCTGCTTAGGAAACTGACAAGAACAGTAGATCCTCTTCAGTCCAATACACTGTACTTGCTGGGAACAGAAGCCAGTGCTATTTGCCCTGTGTATGACAATGGGAACGCAATAGTGACTCTTCTTACCAGAAAACAACTCTTGCTCGTAGGACCAGAAACTGCATTGCATTCAACTCCATTTCTGACTGGGAAAGAAATACTAGCTCGCCTTAAAGAAACACACTCTGCTTTTGAGAAAAGAGCACTCTTCTACTCTACTGTGTTTCCTAATTTTTCTGAAAAGTGAGCTTGCTCAGAACAAAAGAACTGTGCTTCCTACATACACGGGCCATATCTAGTTCAACTCTGCATAGGAAACTGACTAGAACCGTAGCTCCTCTTCAGTCCAATACACTGTACTTGCTGGGAACAGACTCGAGTGCTATTTGCACTGTGTATGGGAAAGGGAGCGCAATAGTGACTCTTCTTACCAGAAAACAACTCTTGCTCGTAGGACCAGAAACTGCATGTGTATTCCAACTCCTATTAGGACTGGGAAACAAATGCTAGCTCGACTTAAAAGAAACACACTCTGCTTCAGAGAAAAGAGCACTCTTCTACTCTACTGTGTTTCCTATAGGGCCAGAACAGTGAGCTTGCTCAGAACAAAAGCACTGTGCTTCCTACACACACGGGCCATATCTAGTTCAACTGTGCTTAGGAACCTGACAAGAACAGTAGATCCTGTTCAGTCCAATACACTGTACATGCTGGGAACAGACGCCAGTGCTATTTGCACTGTGTGTGACAATGGGAGCACAATAGTGACTTTTGTTACCAGAAAGCAACTCTTGCACGTAGAACCCGAATCTGCATGTGATTCAACTCCATTTAGGACTGGGTAACAAACACTAGCTCGCCTTAAAAGAAATATATTCTGCTTTTGAGAAAAGAGCACTCATCTACTGTACTATGTTTTCTATGGGGTCCGAACAGTGAGCTTGCTAAGAACAAAAGAACTGTGCTTCCGACACTCACGGGCCATATCTAGTTTAACTCTGCTTAGAAAACTGACAAGAACAGTAGCTCCTCTTCAGTCCAATACACTGTACTTGCTGGGAACAGACGCGAGTGGTATTTGCACTGTGTATGGCAATCGGAGCTCAATAGTGACTCTTTTGCCAGAAAACAACTCTTGCTCGTAGGACTAGAAACTGCATGGGATTCAACTCCATGTAGGTCTGGGAAACAAACGCTAGCTCGCCTTGCAAGAAACACACTCTGCTTTTGAGAAAAGAGTACTCTTCTACTCTACTGTTTTTCCTAAGGGATCCGAACAGTGAACTAGCTCAGAACAAAAGAACTTTGCTTCCTACACACACGGGCCATATCTAGTTCAACTCTGCTTAGGAAACTGACAAGAAGAGTAGCTCCTCTTCAGTCCAATACACTGTACTTGCTGAGAACAGACGCGAGTGCTATGTGCACTGTGTATGGCAATGGGAGCTCAATAGTGACTCTTCTTAACAGAAAACAACTCTTGCTAGTAAAACCAGAAACTGCATGGCATTCAACTCCATTTCTGACTGGGAAACAAACACTAGCTCGCCTTACAAGAAACACACTCTGCTTTTGAGAAAAGAGCACTCTTCTACTCTTTTGTGTTTCCTAATTGTTCCGAACAGTGAGCTTGCTCAGAACAAAAGAACTGTGCTTTGTACACACACGGGCCATATCTAGTTCAACTCTGCTTAGGAAACTGAGAAGAACCGTAGATCCTCTTCACTACAATACACGGTACTCCTGGAAGCAGACGCGTGTGGTATTTGCACAGTGTATGGCAATGGAAGCGCAATAGTGACTTTCCTTACCAGGAAAAATCTCTTGCTCCTAGGACCAGAAACTGCATGGGATTCAACTCCATTTCTGACTGGGAAACAAACACTAGCTTGCCTTACAAGAAACACACTCTGCTTTTGAGAAAAGAGCGCTCTTCTGCTCTACAGTGTTTCCTATAGGGCCAGAACAGTGAGCTTGCTCAGAACAAAAGAACTGTGCTTCCTACACACACGGGCAATATCTAGTTCAACTCTGCTTAGGAAACTGACAAGAACAGTAGATCCTCTTCAGTCCAATACACTGTACTTGCTGGGAACAGACCACAGTGCTATTTGCCCTCTGTATGACAATGGGAGCACAATAGTGACTCTTCTTACAAGAAAACAACTCTTGCTCATAGGACCACAAACTGCATGTGATTCAACTCCATTTCTGACTGGGAAACAAACGCTAGCTCGCCTTACAAGAAAAACACTCTGCTTTTGAGAAAAGAGCACTCTTCTACTCTACTGTGTTTCCTATAGGGCCAGAACAGTGAGCTTGCTCAGAAAAAAAAAAACTGTGCTTCCTACACACACGGACGATATCTAGTTCAACTCTGCTTAGGAACCTGATGAGAACAGTAGATCCTCTTCAGTCCAATACACTGTACATGCTGGGAACAGACACCATTGCAATTTGCCCTGTGCATGACAATGGGAGCACAATAGTGACTCTTCTTACCAGAAAACAACTCTTGCTCGTAGGACCAGAAACTGCATTGCATTCAACTCCATTTCTGACTGGGAAAGAAATACTAGCTCGCCTTAAAGAAACACACTCTGCTTTTGAGAAAAGAGCACTCTTCTACTCTACTGTGTTTCCTAATTTTTCTGAAAAGTGAGCTTGCTCAGAACAAAAGAACTGTGCTTCCTACATACACGGGCCATATCTAGTTCAACTCTGCTTAGGAAACTGACAAGAAAAGAGCTCCTCGTCAGTCCAATACACTGTACTCGCTCTGAACAGACGCGAGTGCTACTTGCACTGTGTATGGAAATGGGAGCACAATAGTGACTTTCCTTACCAGAAAACAACTCTTGCTCGTAGGACCAAAAACTGCATGTGATTCAACTCCATTTAGGACTTGGAAACAAACGCTAGCTCACCTTACAAGAAACACACTCTGCTTTTGAGAAAAGAGCACTCTTCTACTCTACTGTGCTTTTTATAGGGCCAGAACAGTGAGCTTGTTCAGAACAATGAACTGTGCTGACTACACACACAGGCCATATCTATTTCAATTCTGCTTAGGAAACTGACAAGAACAGTAGATCCTCTTCAGTCCAATACACTGTACTTGCTGGGAACAGAAGCCAGTGCTATTTGCCCTGTGTATGACAATGGGAACGCAATAGTGACTCTTCTTACAAAAAAACAACCATTGCTCATAGGACCACAAACTGCATGTGATTCAACTCCATTTCTGACTGGGAAACAAACGCTAGCTTGCCTTACAAGAAAAACACTCTGCTTTTGAGAAAAGAGCACTCTTCTACTCTAATGTGTTTCCTATAGGGCCAGAACAGTGAGTTTGCTCAGAACAAAAAAAGTGTGCTTCCTACACACACGGACCATATCTAGTTCAACTCTGCTTAGGAACCTGACAAGAACAGTAGATCCTCCTCAGTCCAATACACTGTACATGCTGGGAACAGACACCATTGCTATTTGCCCTGTACATGACAATGGGAGCACAATAGTGACTCTTCTTTCTAGAAAACAACTCTTGATCGTAGGACCAGAAACTGCATGGTATTCAACTCTATTTCTGACTGGGAAACAAACACTAGCTCGCCTTACAAGAAACACACTCTGCTTTTGAGAAAAGAGCACTCTTCTACTCTACTGTGTTTCCTATAGGGCCAGAACAGTGAGCTTGCTCAGAACATAAAAACTGTGCTTCCTAGACACACGGGCCATATCTAGTTCAACTCTGCTTAGGAAACTGACAAGAACAGTAGCTTTTCTTCAGTCCGATACACTGTACTTGCTGGGATCAGACGCGAGTGCTATTGTACTGTGTATGGCAATGGGAGCACAATAGTGACTTTCCTTACCAGAAAACAACTCTTGCTCGTAGGACCAGAAACTGCATGGGATTGAACTCCATTTAGGACTGGGAAAGAAACACTAGCTTGCCTTACAAGAAACACACTCTGCTTTTGAGAAAAGAGTACTCTTCTACAATACTGTGTTTCCTATAGGGCCAGAACAGTGAGCTTGCTCAGAACATAATAACTGTGCTTCCTACACACACGGGCCATATCTAGTTCAACTCTGCTTAGGAACCTGACAAGAACAGTAGATCCTCTTCAGTCCAATACACTGTACTTGCTGGGAACAGACGCCAGTGCTATTTGTCCTGTGTATGGCAATGGCAGCGCAATAGTGACTATTCATACCATAAAACAACTCTTGCTCATAGGACCAGAAACTTCATGTGATTAAACTCCATTTAGGACTGGGAAACAAACACTAGCTCGCCTAACAAGAAAGACTCTCTGATTTTGACAAAAGAGCACTCTTCTACTCTACTGTGTTTCCTATGGGGTCCAAACAGTGAGCTTGCTCAGAACAAAAGAACGGTGCTTCCTACACACACAGGCCATATCTAGTTCAACTCTGCTTAGGAACCTGACAAGAACAGTAGGTCCTCCTCAGTCCAATACACTGTACATGGTGGGAACAGACACCATTGCTATTTGCCCTGTGCATGACAATGGGAACACAATAGTGACTCTTCTTACCAGAAAACAACTCTTGCTCGTAGGACCAGAAACTGCATGGCATTCAACTCCATTTCTGACTGGGAAACAAACACTAGCTCGCCTTACAAGAAACACACTCTGCTTTTGAGAAAAGAGCACTCTTCTACTGTACTGTGTTTCCTAATTGTTCCGAACAGTGATCTTGCTCAGAACAAAAGAACTGTGCTTTGTACACACACGGTCCATATCTAGTTCAACTCTGCTTAGGAAACTGACAAGAACAGTAGCTCCTCTTCAGTCCAATACACTGTACTTGCTGGGAACAGACGCGAGTGCTATTTGCACTGTGTATGGCAATGGGAGCACAATAGTGACATTCCTTACCAGAAAACAACTCTTGCTTGTAGGACCAAAAACTGCATGTGATTCAACTCCATTTCTGACTGGGAAACAAACACTAGCTTTCCTTACAAGAAACACACTCTGCTTTTGAGAAAAGAGCACTCTTCTACTCTACTGTGTTTCCTATGGGGTCGGAACAGTGAGCTTGCTCAGAATAAAAGAACTGTGCTTCCTACACACACGGACCATATCTAGTTAAACTCTGCTTATTAACCTGACAAGAAGAGTAGATCCTCTTCAGTCCAATAAACTATACATACTGGAAACAGACGCCAGTGCTATTTGCCCTGTGTGTGACAATGGAAGCACAATAGTGACTCTTCTTACCAGAAAACAACTCTTGCTCGTAGGACCAAAAACTGCATGTGATTCAACTCCATTTAGGACTGGGAAACAAACGCTAGCTTGCCATACAAGAAACATACTCTGCTTTTGAGAAAAGAGCACTCATCTACTGTACTGTGTTTTCTATGGGGTCCGAACAGTGAGCTTGCTCAGAACAAAAGAACTGTGCTTCCTACACACACGGGCCTTATCTAGTTCAACTCTGCTTGGAAACTGACTAGAACCGTAGCTCCTCTTCAGTCCAATACACTGTACTTGCTGGGAACAGACTCGAGTGCTATTTGCACTGTGTATGGGAAAGGGAGTGCAATAGTGACTCTTCTTACCAGAAAACAACTCTTGCTCGTAGGACCAGATACTGCATGTGTATTCCAACTCCTATTAGGACTGGAAAACAAATGCTAGCTCGACTTAAAAGAAACACAATCTGCTTCAGAGAAAAGAGCACTCTTCTACTCTACTGTGTTTCCTATAGGGCCAGAACAGTGAGCTTGCTCAGAACAAAAGCACTGTGCTTCCTACACACACGGGCCATATCTAGTTCAACTCTGCTTAGGAACCTGACAAGAACAGTAGATCCTGTTCAGTCCAATACACTGTACATGCTGGGAACAGACGCCAGTGCTATTTGCACTGTGTGTGACAATGGGAGCACAATAGTGACTTTTCTTACCAGAAAGCAACTCTTGCACGTAGAACCCGAAACTGCATGTGATTCAACTCCATTTAGGACTGGGTAACAAACACTAGCTCGCCTTAAAAGAAATATATTCTGCTTTTGAGAAAGGAGCACTCATCTACTGTACTGTGTTTTCTATGGGGTCCGAACAGTGAGCTTGCTAAGAACAAAAGAACTGTGCTTCCGACACTCACGGGCCATATCTAGTTTAACTCTGCTTAGAAAACTGACAAGAACAGTAGCTCCTCTTCAGTCCAATACACTGTACTTGCTGGGAACAGACGCGATTGCTATTTGCCCTGTGTATGGCAATGGGAGCGCAATAGTGACTCTTCTTACCAGAAAACAACTCTTGCTCTTAGGACCAGAAAGTGCATTTAATTCAACTGCATTTAGGATTGGGAAACAAATGCTAGCTTGCCTTACAAGAAACACACTTTGCTTCTGAGAAAAGAGCACTCATCTACTCTACTGTTTTTCCTATAGGGCCAGAACAGTGAGCTTGCTCAGAACAAAAAAACTGTGCTTCCTACACACACGGCCATATCTAGTTCAAGTCTGCTTAGGAACCTGACAAGAACAGTAGATCCTCTTCAGTCCAATACACTGTACTTGCTGGCAACAGACGCCAGTGCCATTTGTCCTGTGTATGGCAATGGCAGCGCAATAGTGACTTTCCTTACCAGAAAACAACTCTTGCTCATAGTACCAGAAACTGCATGGGATTCAACAAAATTTAGGCCTGGGAAACAAACACTAGCTCGCCTTACAAGAAAAACACTCTGGTTTAGAGAAAAGAGCACTATTCTAGTCTACTGTGTTTCCTATGGGGTCTAAAAAGTAAGCTTGCTCAAAACAAAAGAACTGTGCTTCGTACACACACGGATCATATGCAGTTCAACTCTGCTTAGGAAACTGACAAGAACAGTAACTCCTACTCAGTCCAATACACTGTACTTGCTGGGAACAGACGCAAGTGCTATTTGCACTGTGTATGGCAATGGGAGCATAAAAGTGACTTTCCTTACCAGAAAACAACTCTTGCTCGTAGGACCAGAAACTGCATGTGATTCAACTCAATTTAGGACTTGGAAACAAACGCTAGCTTGCCTTACAAGAAACTCACTCTGCTTTAGAGAAAAGAGGACTCTTCTACTCTAATGTGTTTCCTATAGGGCCAGAACAGTGAGCTTGCTCAGAACATAAGAACTGAGCTTCCTACACACACGGGCCATATCTAGTTCAACTCTGCTTAGGAAACTGACAAGAACAGTAGCTCCTCTTCAGTCCGATACACTGTACTTGCTGGGAACAGACGCCAGTGCTATTTGCACTGTGTATGGCAATGTGAGTGCAATAGTGACTTTCCTTACCAGAAAACAACTCTTGCTCGTAGGACCAGAAACTGCATGTGATTCAACTCCATTTAGGACTGGGAAACAAACGCTACCTCGCCTTACAGGAAACACACTCTGCTTTTGAGTAAAGCGCACTCATCTACTCTACTGTGTTTCCTATGGGTTCCGAACAGTTAGCTTGCTCAGAACAAAGAACTGTGCTTTCTACACACACGGGCAATATCTAGTTCAACTCTGCTTAGGAAACTGACAAGAACAGTAGCTCCTCTTCAGTCCAATACACTGTACTTGCTGGCAACAGACGCCAGTGCTATTTGTACTGCTTATGGCAATGGGAGCGCAATAGTGACTTTCCTTAACAGAAAACAACTCTTGCTCCTGGGACCAACAACTGCATGTGATTCAACTGCATTTAGGACTGGGAAACAAACGGTAGCTCGCCTTACAAGAAACACACTCTGCTTTTGAGAAAAGAGCACTCTTCTACTCTACTGTGTTTCCTATAGGGCCAGAACAGTGAGCTTGCTCAGAACATAATAACTGTGCTTCCTACACACACGGGCCATATCTAGTTCAACTCTGCTTAGGAACCTGACAAGAACAGTAGATCCTCTTAAGTCCAATACACTGTACTTGCTGGGAACAGACGCCAGTGCTATTTGTCCTGCGTATGGCAAAGGCAGTGCAATAGTGACTATTCTTACCATAAATCAACTCTTGCTCAGAGGACCAGAAACTTCATGTGATTCAACTCCATTTAGGACTGGGAAACAAACGCTAGCTTGCCTTACAAGAAATACACTCTGCTTTAGAGAAGTGAGCACTCTTCTACTCTACTGTGTTCCTATAGGGCCAGAAGAGTGAGCTTGCTCAGAACAAAAGAACTGTGCTTCCTACACACAGGCCATATCTAGTTCAACTCTGCTTAGGAAACTGACAAGAACAGTAGCTCCTCTTCAGTCCCATACACTGTACTTGCTGGGAACAGACGGGAGTGCTATTTGCACTGTGTATGGCAATGGGAGCGCAATAGGGACTTTCCTTACCAGAAAACAACTCTTGCTCATAGGACCAGAAAGTGCATGTGATTAAACTCCATTTAGGACTGGGAAACAAACACTAGCTCGCCTTACAAGAAAGACTCTCTGATTTTGAGAAAAGAGCACTATTCTACTCTACTGTGTTTCCTATGGGGTCCAAACAATGAGCTTGCTCAGAACAAAAGAACTGTGCTTCCTACACACATGGGCCATATCTAGTTCAACTCTGCTTAGGAAACTGAAAAGAACAGTAGATCCTCTTCAGTCCAATACACTGTACTTGCTGGGAACAGACGCGAGGTCTATTTGCACTGTGTAGAGCAATTGGAGCACAATAGTGACTCGTCTTACCAGAAAACAACTCTTGCATAGGACAAAAAACTGCATGTGACTCAACTCCATTTAGGACTGGGAAACAAACGCTAGCTCGCCTTACAAGAAACACAGTCTGCTTTTGAGAAAAGAGCACTCTTCTACTCTACTGTGTTTCCTATGGGGTCCAAACAGTGAGCTTGCTCAGAACAAAAAAAACTGTGCTTCCTACACACAGGGCCATATCTAGTTCAAGTCTGCTTAGGAAGCTGACAAGAACAGGAGATCCTCTTCAGTCCAATACACTGTACTTGCTGGCAACAGATGCCAGTGCTATTTGTCCTGTGTATAACAATGGCAGCACAATAGTGACTTTTCTTACCAGAAAACATCTCTTGCTCATAGTACCAGAAACTGCATGGGATTCAACTCCATTTAGGACTCGGAAACAAACGCTAGCTCGCCTTTCAAGAAAAACACTCTGCTTTAGAGAAAAGAGCACTCTTCTAGTCTACTGTGTTTCCTATGTGGTCCAAACAGTGGGCTTGCTCAGAACAAAAGAACTGTGCTTCCTACACACACGAACCATATGTAGTTCAACTCTGCTTAGGAACCTGATAAGAACAGTAGCTCCTCTTCAGTCCAATACACTGTACTTGCTGGGAACAGACGCGAGTGCTATTTGCACTGTGTATGGCAATGGGAGCTCAATAGTGACATTCCTTACCAGAAAACATCTCTTGTACGTAGGACCAGAAACTGCATGAGTTTCTACTCCATTTAGGACTGGGAAACAAACGCTAGCTCGCCTTACAAGAAACACACTCTGCTTTAGAGAAAAGAGCACTCTTCTTCTCTACTGTGTCTCATATTGGGTCCGAACAGTGAGCTTGCTCAGAACAAAAGAACTGTGCTTCCTACACACACGGGCAATATCTAGTTCAACTCTGCATAGGAAACTGACAAGAACAGTAGCTCCTCTTCAGTCCAATACACTGTACTTGCTGGCTACAGACGCCAGTGCTATTTGTACTGTGTATGGCAATGGGAGCGCAATAGTGACTTTCCTTACCAGAAAACAACTCTTGCTCCTGGGACCAACAACTGCATGTGATTCAACTCCATTTAGGACTGGGAAACAAACGGTAGCTCGCCTTACAAGAAACACAATCTGCTTTTGAGAAAAGAGCACTCTTCTACTCTACTGTGTTTCCTATAGGGCCAGAACAGTGAGCTTGCTCAGAAAAAAAGAACTGTGCTTCCTACACACATGGGCCATATCTAGTTCAACTCTCCTTAGGAAACTGACAAGAACAGTAGATCCTCTTCAGTCCAATACACTGTACATGCTGGGAACAGATGCCAGTGCTATTTGCCCTGTGTATGACAATGGGAGCGCAATAGTGACTCTTCTTAGCAGAAAAAACTCTTGCTCGTAGGACCAGAAACTTCATGTGATTCAACTCCATTTAGGACTGGGAAACAAACGCTAGCTCGACTTACAAGAAACACACTCTGCTTTTGAGAAAAGGGCACTCTTCTACTCTACTGTGTTTCCTATGGGGTCCGAACAGTGAGCTTGCTCAGAACAAAAGAACTGTGCTTCCTACACACACGGCCATATCTAGTTCAATTCTGCTTAGGAAAGTGACAAGAACAGTAGATCCACTTCAGTCAAATACACTGTACATGCTGGGAACAGACGCCAGTGATATTTGCCCTGTGTATGACAATGGGAGCACAATAGTGAATCTTCTTACCAGAAAACAACTCTTGCTCATAGGACCAGAAACTGCATGGGATTCAACTCCATTTAGGACTGGGAAACAAACACTAGCTCGCCTTAAAAGAAACACACTCTGCTTTTGAGAAAAGAGCACTCTTCTACTATACTGTGTTTCCTATGGGGTCTGAACAGTAAGCTTGCTCAGAACAAAAGAACTGTGCTTCCTACACACACGGGCCATATCTAGTTCAACTCTGCTTAGGAAACTGACAAGAACAGTAGATCCTCATCAGTCCAATACACTGTACATGCTGGGAACAGACACGAGTGCTATTTGCACTATGTATGACAATGTGAGCGCAATAGTGACTCTTCTTACCAGAAAACTACTCTTGCTCATAGAACCAGAAACTGCATGTGATTCAAAGCCATGTAGGACTGGGAAACAAACGCTACCTCGCCTTACAAGAAACACACTCTGCTTTTGAGAAAAGATCACTCATCTACTCTACTGTGTTTCCTATAGGGCCAGAACAGTGAGCTTGCTCAGAACAAAAGAACTGTGCTTCCTACACATGGCCATATCTATTTCAATTCTGCTTAGCAAACTGACAAGAACAGTAGATCCTCTTCAGTCCAATACACTGTACATGCTGGGAACAGACGCCAGTGCTATTTGCCCTGTGTATGACAAAGGGAGCACAATAGTGACTCTTCTTACCAGAAAACATCTATTGCTCGTAGGACCACAAACTGCATGTGATTCAACTCCATTTAGGACTGGGAAACAAATGCTAGCTCGCCTTACAAGAAACACTCTCTGCTTTTGAGAAAAGAGTACTCTTCTACTGTTCTGTGTTTCCTATAGGGCCAGAACAGTGAGCTTGCTCAGAACAAAAGAACTGTGCTTCCGACACACACGGGCAATATCTAGTTCAACTCTGCTTAGGAAACTGACAAGAACAGTAGCTCCTCTTCAGTCCAATACACTGTACTTGCTGGCAACAGACGCCAGTGCTATTTGTACTGCGTATGGCAATGGGAGCGCAATAGTGACTTTCTTTACCAGAAAACAACTCTTGCTCCTGGGACCAACAACTGCATGTGATTCAACTCCATTTAGGACTGGGAAACAAACGGTAGCTCGCCTTACAAGAAACACACTCTGCTTTTGAGAAAAGAGCATTCTTCTACTCTACTGTGTTTCCTATAGGGCCAGAAGAGTGAGCTTGCTCAGAAAAAAAGAACTGGGCTTCCTACACACACGGGCCATATCTAGTTCAACTCTCCTTAGGAAACTGACAAGAACAGTAGATCCTCTTCAGTCCAATACACTGTACATGCTGGGAACAGACGGCAGTGCTATTTGCCCTGTGAATGACAATGGGAACGCAATAGTAACTCTTCTTACCAGAAAACAACTCTTGCTCGTAGGACCAGAAACTGCATGTGTTTCAACTCCATTTAGGACTGGGAAACAAACGCTAGCTCGCCTTACAAGAAACACACTCTGCTTTTGAGAAAAGAGCACTCTTCTATTCTACTGTGTTTCCTATAGGGCCAGAACATTGAACTTCCTCAGAACAAAAGAACTGTGCTTCCTACACACACGGCCATATCTAGTTCAATTCTGCTTAGCAAACTGACAAGAACAGTAGATCTTCTTCAGTCCAATACACTGTACATGCTGGGAACAGTCGCCAGTGCTATCTGCCCTGTGTATGACAATGGGAGCGCAATAGTTACTCTTCTTACAAGAAAACAACTCTTGCTCGAAAAACCAGAAACTGCATGTGATTCAACTCCATTTAGGACTGGGAAAAAAAAAGCTAGGTCGCCTTACAAGAAACACACTCTGCTTTTGAGAAAAGAGCACTCTTAACTCTATTGTGTTTCCTATAGGGCCAGAACAGTGAGCTTGCTCAGAACAAAAAAACTGTGCTTCCTACACACATGGGCTATATCTAGTTCAACTCTGCTTAGGAAACTGACAAGAACAATAGATCCTCTTCAGTCCAATACAGTGTACAGGCTGGGAACAGACGCCAGTGCTATTTGCCCTGTGTATGACAATGGGAGCACAATAGTGACTCTTCTTACCAGAAAACTACTCTTGCTCATAGAACCAGAAACTGCATGTGATTCAACGACATTTAGGACTGGGAAACAAATGCTAGCTCGCCTTACAAGAAACACACTCTGCTTTTGAGAAAAGATCACTCTTCTACTCTACTGTGTTTCCTATAGGGCCAGAACAGTGAGCTTGCTCAGAAGAAAAGAACTGTGCTTCCTACACACACGGCCATATCTACTTCAATTCTGCTTATGAAACTGACAAGAACAGTAGCTCCTCTTCAGTCCAATACACTGTACATGCTCGGAACAGACGCCAGTGCTATTTGCCCTGTGTATGATAAAGGAGCACAATAGTGACTCTTCTTACCAGAAAACAACTCTTGCTCGTAGGACCACAAACTGCATGTGATTCAACTCCATTTAGGACTGGGAAACAAACGCTAGCTCGCCTTACAAGAAACACACTCTGCTTTTGAGAAAAGAGCACTCGTCTACTCTACTGTGTTTCATATGGGGTTTGAACAGTGAGCTTCCTCAGAAGAAAAGAACTGTGCTTCCTACACACACGGCCATATCTAGTTCAATTCTGGTTAGCCAAGTGACAAGAACAGTAGCTCCTCTTCAGTCCAATACACTGTAGTTGCTGGCAAAAGACACGAGTGCTATTTGCACTGTGTATGGCAATGGGAGCGCAATAGTGACTTTCCTTACCAGAAAACAACTCTTGCTCGTGGGACCAACAACTGCATGTGATTCAACTCCATTTGGGCCTGGGAAACAAACACTAGTTCGCCTTAAAAGAAACACACTCTGCTTTTGAGAAAAGAGCACTCTTCTACTCTACTGTGTTTCCTATGTGGTCTGAAGAGTAAGCTTGCTCAGAACAAAAGAACTGTGCTTCCTACACACACGGGCCATATCTAGTTCAACTGTGCTTAGGAAACTGACAAGAACAGTAGATCCTCCTCAGTCCAATACACTGTACATGCTGGGAACAGACGCCAGTGCTATTTGCCCTGTGTATGACAAAGGAGCACAATAGTGACTCTTCTTACCAGAAAACAACTCTTGCTCGTAGGACCAAAAACTGCATGTGATTCAACTCCATTTAGGACTGGGAAACAAACGCTAGCTCGCGTTACAAGAAACACACTCTGCTTTTGAGAAAAGATCACTCTTCTACTCTACTGTGTTTCCTATAGGTCCAGAACAGTGAGCTTGCTCAGAAGAAAAGAACTGTGCTTCCTACACACACGGCCATATCAACTTCAATTCTGCTTATGAAACTGACAAGAACTTTAGCTCCTCTTCAGTCCAATACACTGTACATGCTAGGAACAGACGCCAGTGCTATTTGCCCTGTGTATGACAAAGGAGCACAATAGTGACTCTTCTTACCAGAAAACAACTCTTGCTCGTAGGACCACAAACTGCATGTCATTCAACTCCACTTACGACTGGGAAACAAACGCTAGCTCGCCTTACAAGAAACACACTCTGCTTTTGAGAAAAGAGCACTCTTCTACTCTACTGTGTTTCCTATGGGGTTTGAACAGTGAGCTTCCTCAGAAGAAAAGAACTGTGCTTCCTACACACACGGCAATATCTAGTTCAATTCTGGTTAGCCAACTGACAAGAACAGTAGCTCCTCTTCAGTCCAATACACTGTAGTTGCTGGCAAAAGAAACGAGTGCTATTTGCACTGTGTATGGTAATGGGAGCGCAATAGTGACTTTCCTTACCAGAAAACAACTCTTGCTCGTGGGACCAACAACTGCATGTGATTCAACTCCATTTGGGACTGGGAAACAAACGCTAGCTCGCCTTACAGGAAACACACTCTGCTTTTGAGAAAAGATCACTCTTCTACTCTACTGTGTTTCCTATAGGTCCAGAACAGTGAGCTTGCTCAGAACAAAAGAACTGTGCTTCCTACACACATGGCCATATCTAGTTCAATTCTGCTTAGCATACTGACAAGAACAGTACATCTTCTTCAGTCCAATACACTGTACATGCTGGGAACAGTCGCCAGTGCTATTTGCCCTGTGTATGACAATGGGAGCGCAATAGTTACTCTTCTTACAAGAAAACAACTCTTGCTCGAAAATCCAGAAACTGCATGTGATTCAACTCCATTTAGGACTGGGAAAAAAAAGCTAGGTCGCCTTACAAGAAACACACTCTGCTTTTGAAAAAAGAGCACTCTTCTACTCTACTTTGTTTCCTATTGGGTCCGAACAGTGAGCTTGGTCAGAACAAAAGAACTGTGCTTCCTACACACGGGCCATATCTAGTTCAACTCTGCTTAGGAAACTGACAAGAACAGTAGATCTTCTTCAGTCCAATACACTGTACTTGCTGGCAACAGACGCGAGTGCTATTTGTACTGTGTATGGCAATGGGAGCGCAATAGTGACTTTCCTTACCAGAAAACAACTCTTGCTCGTGAAACCAACAACTGCATGTGATTCAACTCCATTTAGGACTGGGAAACAAACGCTAGCTCTCCTTACAAGAAACACACTCTGCTTTTGAGAAAAGAGCACTCTTCTACTCTACTGTGTTTCCTATAGGGCCAGAACAGTGAGCTTGCTCAGAACAAAAGAACTGTGCTTCCTACACACACGGGCCATATCTAGTTCAACTCTGCTTAGGAAACTGACAAGAACAGTAGATCCTCTTCAGTCCAATACACTGTATATGCTGGGAACAGACGCCAGTGCTATTTGCCCTGTGTATGTCAATGGGAGCGCAATAGTGACTCTTTTTACCAGAAAACAACTCTTGCTCGAAGGACCATAAACTGCATGTGATTCAACTCCATTTAGGACTGGGAAACAAACGCTAGCTCGCCTTACAAGAAACACACTCTGCTTTTGAGAAAAGAGCACTCTTCTACTCTACTGTGTTTCCTATGGGGTTTGAACAGTGAGCTTCCTCAGAAGAAAAGAACTCTACTCTATTGGATGTCCTATAGGGCCAGAACAGTGAGCTTGCTCAGAACAAAAGAACTGTGCTTCCTACACACACGGGCTATATCTAGTTCAACTCTGCTTAGGAAACTGACAAGAACAATAGATCCTCTTCAGTCCAATACAGTGTACAGGCTGGGAACAGACGCCAGTGCTATTTGCCCTGTGTATGAAAATGGGAACACAATAGTGACTTTTCTTACCAGAAAACAACTCTTGCTCTTAGGACCAGAAACTGCATGTGATTCAACACCATTTAGGACTGGGAAACAAACGCTAGCTCGCCTTACAAAAAACACACTCTGCTTTTGAGAAAAGAGCACTCTTCTACTCCACAGTGTTTCCTATGGGGTCCGAACAGTGAGCTTGCTCAGAACAAAAGAACTGTGCTTCCTACACACAGGGGCCATATCTAGTTCAACTCTGCTTAGGAAACTGACAAGAACAGTAGCTCCTCTTCAGTCCAATACACTGTAGTTGCTGGCAAAAGACGCGAGTGCTATTTGCACTCTTTATGGCAATGGGAGCACAATAGTGACTTTCCTTACCAGAAAACAACTCTTGCTCGTGGGACCAACAACTGCATGTGATTCAACTCCATTTAGGACTGGGAAACAAACGCTAGCTCTCCTTACAAGAAACACACTCTGCTTTTGAGAAAAGAATACTCTTCTACTCTACTGTGTTTCGTATAGGGCCAGACAGTGAGCTTGCTCAGAACAAAAGAACTGTGCTTCCTACACACACGGGCCATATCTAGTTCAACTCTCCTTAGAAAACTGACAAGAACAGTAGACCCTCTTCAGTCCAATACACTGTACATGCTGGGAAAAGACGCAAGTGCTATTTGCCCTGTGAATGACAATTCTGAATGCAATAGTGACTCTTCTTACCAGATAACAATTCTTGCTCGTAGGACCAGAAACTGCATGTGATTCAACTCCATTTAGGACTGGGAAACAAATGCTAGCTCGCCTTACAGGAAACACACTCTGATTTTGAGAAAAGAGCACTCTTCTACTCTACTGTGTTTCCTATAGGGCCAGAACATTGAGCTTCCTCAGAAGAAAAGAACTGTGCTTCCTACACACACGGCCATATCTAGTTCAATTCTGCTTAGCAAACTGACAAGAACAGTAGATCTTCTTCAGTCCAATACACTGTACATGCTAGGAACAGTCGCCAGTGCTATTTGCCCTGTGTATGACAATGGGAGCACAATAGTTACTCTTCTTACCAGAAAACAACTCTTGCTCAAAAAACCAAAAACTGCATGAGATTCAACTCCATTTAGGACTGGGAAAAAAAAGCTAGGTCGCCTTACAAGAAACACACTCTTCTTTTGAGAAAAGAGCACTCTTCTACTCTATTGTGTTTCCTATAGGGCCACAACAGTGAGCTTGCTCAGAACAAAAGAACTGTGCTTCCACACACACGGGCCATATCTAGTTCAACTCTGCTTAGGAAACTGACAAGAACAGTAGATCCTCTTCAGTCCAATACACTGTACTTGCTGGGAACAGACTTGAGTGCTATTTGCACTGTGTATGGGAAAGGGAGCGCAATAGTGACTTTCCTTACCAGAAAACAACTCTTGCTCGTAGGACCAGGAACTGCATGTGATTCAACTCCATTTAGGACTGGGAAAGAAACGCTAGCTGGCCTTAGAAGAAACACACTCAGCTTTTGAGAAAAGAGCACTCTTCTACTCTACTGTGTTTCCTATAGGGCCAGAACATTGAGCTTCCTCAGAACAAAAGAACTGTGCTTCCTACACACACGGCCATATCTAGTTCAATTCTGCTTAGCAAACTGACAAGAACAGTAGATCTTCTTCAGTCCAATACACTGTACATGCTGGGAACAGTCGCCAGTGCTATTTGTCCTGTGTATGACAATGGGAGCGCAATAGTTACTCTTCTTACAAGAAAACAACTCTTGCTCGAAAAACCAGAAACTGCATGTGATTCAACTCCATTTAGGACTGGGAAAAAAAAGCTAGGTCGCCTTACAAGAAACACACTCTGCTTTTGAGAAAAGAGCACTCTTCTACTCTATTGTGTTACCTATAGGGCCACAACAGTGAGCTTGCTCAGAACAAAAGAACTATGCTTCCTACACACACGGGCTATATCTAGTTCAACTCTGCTTAGGAAACTGACAAGAACAATAGATCCTCTTCAGTGCAATACAGTGTACAGGCTGGGAACAGACGCCAGTGCTATTTGCCCTTTGTATGACAATGGGAGCACAATAGTGACTCTTCTTACCAGAAAACAACTCTTGCTCTTAGGACCAGAAAGTGCATGTGATTCAACACCATTTAGGACTAGGAAACAAACGGTAGCTTGCCTTACAAGAAACACCCTCTGCTTTTGAGAAAAGAGCACTCTTCTACTCTACTGTGTTTCCTATTGGGTCCGAACAGTGAGATTGCACAGAACAAAAGAACTGTGCTTCCTACACACACTGCCATATCTAGTTCAACTCTGCTTAGGAAACTGACAAGAACAGTAGCTCCTCTTCAGTCCAATACACTGTACTTGCTGGCAACAGACGTGAGTGCTATTTGTACTGTGTATGGCAATGGGAGCGCAATACTGACTTTCCTTACCAGAAAACAACTCTTGCTCCTGGGACCAACAACTGCATGTGATTCAACTCCATTTAGGACTGTGAAACAAATGCTAGGTCGCCTTATAAGAAACACACTCTTCTTTTGAGAAAAGAGCACTCTTCTACTCTACTGTGTTTCCTATGAGGTCCGAACAGTGAGCTTGCTCTGAACAAAAGAACTGTGCTTCCTACACACATGGCCATATCTAGTTCAATTCTACTTAGGAAACTGGCAAGAACAGTAGATCCTCTTCAGTCAAATACACTGTACATGCTGGGAACAGACGACAGTGCTATTTGCCCAGTGTATGACAATGGGAGCGCAATAGTGACTCTTCTTACCAGAAAACAACTCTTGCTCATAGGACCAGAAACTGCATGGGATTCAACTCCATTTAGGACTGGGAAACAAACACTAGCTCGCCTTAAAAGAAACACACTCTGCTTTTGAGAAAAGAGCACTCTTCTACTCTACTGTGTTTCCTATGGGGTCTGAACTGTAAGCTTGCTCAGAACAAAAGAACTGTGCTTCCTACACACACGGGCCATATCTAGTTCAACTCTGCTTAGGAAACTTACAAGAACAGTAGATCCTCTTCAGTCCAATACACTGTACTTGCTGGGAACCGACACGAGCGCTATTTGCACTATGTATGACAATGTGAGCGCAATAGTGACTCTTCTTACCAGAAAACAACTCTTGCTCATAGGACCAGAAACTGCATGTGACTCAACTCCATTTAGGACTGGGAAACAAACGCTAGCTCACATTACAAGAAACACACTCTGCTTTTGAAAAAAGAGCACTCTTCTACTCTACTGTGTTTCCTATAGGGCCAGAACATTGAGCTTCCTCAGAACAAAAGAACTGTGCTTCCTACACACACGGCCATATCTAGTTCAATTCTGCTTAGCAAACTGACAAGAACAGTAGATCTTCTTCAGTCCAATACACTGTACGTGCTGGGAACAGTCGCCAGTGCTATTTGTCCTGTGTACGACAATGGGAGCACAATAGTTACTCTTCTTACAAGAAAACAACTCTTGCTTGAAAAACCAGAAACTGCATGTGATTCAACTCCATTAAGGACTGGGAAAAAAAACGCTAGGTCGCCTTACAAGAAACACACTCTGCTTTTGAAAAAAGAGCACTCTTCTACTCTACTGTGTTTCCTATTGGGTCCGAACAGTGAGCTTGCTCAGAACAAAAGAACTGTGCTTCCTACACACGGGCCATATCTAGTTCAACTCTGCTTAGGAAACTGACAAGAACAGTAGCTCTTCTTCAGTCCAATACACTGTACTTGCTTGCAACAGCCGCGAGTGCTATTTGTACTGTGTATGGCAACGGGAGCGCAATAGTGACTTTCCTTACCAGAAAACAACTCTTGCTCGTGAAACCAACAACTGCATGTGGTTCAACTCCATTTAGGACTGGGAAACAAACGCTAGCTCTCCTTACAAGAAACACACTCTGCTTTTGAGAAAAGAGCACTCTTCTACTCTACTGTGTTTCCTATAGGGCCAGAACAGTGAGCTTGCTCAGAACAAAAGAACTGTGCTTCCTACACACACGGGCCATATCTAGTTCAACTCTCCTTAGGAAACTGACAAGAACAGTAGATCCTCTTCAGTCCAATACACTGTATATTCTGGGAACAGACGCCAGTGCTATTTGCCCTGTGTATGTCAATGGGAGCGCAATAGTGACTCTTTTTACCAGAAAACAACTCTTGCTCGAAGGACCAGAAACTGCATGTGATTCAACTCCATTTAGGACTGTGAAACAAATGCTAGCTCGCCTTACAAGAAACACACTCTGCTTTTGAAAAACGAGCACTCTTCTACTCTACTGTGTTTCCTATGAAGTCTGCACAGTGAGCTTGCTCTGAACAAAAGAACTGTGCTTCCTACACATACGGCCATATCTAGTTCAATTCTACTTAGGAAACTGACAATAACAGTAGATCCTCTTCAGTCCAATACACTGTACATGCTGGGAACAGACGCCAGTGCTATTTGCCCTATGTATGACAAAGGGAGCACAATAGTGACTCTTCTTACCAGAAAACGACTCTTGCTCGTAGGACCAGAAACTGCATGTGATTCAACTCCATTTACGACTGGGAAACAAACACTAGCTCGCCTTACAAGAAACACACTCTGCTTTTGAGAAAAGAGCACTCTTCTACTCTACTGTGTTTCCTTTGGGGTTTGAACAGTGAGCTTCCTCAGAAGAAAAGAACTGTGCTTCCTACACACACGGCCATATCTAGTTCAATTTTGCTTAGCCAACTGACAAGAACTGTAGATCCTCCTCAGTCCAATACACTGTACATGCTGGGAACAGTCGCCAGTGCTATTTGCCTTGTGTATGACAATGGGAGCGCAATAGTTACTCTTCTTATCAGAAAACAACTCTTGCTCGAAAAACCAGAAACTGCATGTTATTCAACTCCATTTTGTACTGGGAAAAAAAAGCTAGGTCGCCTTACAAGAAACACACTCTGCTTTTGAGAAAAGAGCACTCGTCTACTCTATTGGGTTTCCTATAGGGCCACAACAGTGAGCTTGCACAGAACAAAAGAACTGTGCTTCCTACACACACGGGCCATATCTAGTTCAACTCTCCTTAGGAAACTGACAAGAACAGTAGCTCCTCTTCAGTCTGATACACTGTACTTGCTGGGATCAGACGCGAGTGCTATTTGCACTGTGTATGGCAATGGGAGCACAATAGTGACTTTCCTTAAAAGAAAACAACTCTTGCTCGTAGGACCAGAAACTGCATGTGATTCAACTCCATTTAGGAATGGGAAAAAAATGCTAGCTTGCCTTACAAGAAACACACCCTGCTTTTGAGAAAAGAGCACTCTTCTACTCTACTGGGTTTCCTATAGGGCCAGAACAGTGAGCTTGCTCAGAACATAATAACTGTGCTTCCTACACACACGGGCCATATCTAGTTCAACTCTGCTTAGGAAACTGAGAAGAACAGTAGCTCCTCTTCAGTCCAATACACTATAATTGCTAGGAAGAGACGGGAGTACTATTTGCACTGTGTGGCAATGGGAGCACAATAGTGACTTTCCTTACCAGAAAACAACTCTTGCTCGTAGGACCAGAAACTGCATGTGATTCAACTCCATTTAGGACTGGGAAACAAACGCTAGCTCGCCTTACAAGAAACACACTCTGCTTCTGAGAAAAGAGCACTCTTCTACTCTACTGTGTTTCCTATGGGGTCCAAACAGTGAGCTTGCTCAGAACAAAAAAAAATTGTGCTTCCTACACACACGGCGATATCTAGTTCAAGTCTGCTTAGGAACCTGACAAGAACAGTAGCTCCTCTTCAGTCCAATACACTGTACTTGCTGGCAACAGATGCCAGTGCTATTTGTCCTGTGTATGGCAATGGCAGCGCAATAGTGTCTTTCCTTACCAGAAAACAACTCTTGCTCATAGTACCAGAAACTGCATGTGTTTCAACTCCATTTAGGACTGGGAAACAAACGCTAGCTCGCCTTACAAGAAACACACTCTGCTTTAGAAAAAAGAGCACTCTTCTACAATACTGTGTTCCTATGGGGTCCAAACAGTGAGCTTGCTCAGAACAAAAGAACTGTGCTTCCTACACACACGGACCATATGTAGTTCAACTCTGCTTAGGAACCTGACAAGAACAGTAGCTCCTCTTCAGTCCAAAACTGTACTTGCTGGGAACAGACGCGAGTGCTATTTGCACTGTGTATGGCAATGGGAGCACAATCGTGACTTTCCTTACAAGAAAACAACTCTTGTTCGTAGGACCAGAAACTGCAGGTGATTCAACTCCATTTAGGACTAGGAAACAAACGCTAGCTTGCCTTACAAGAAACACACTCTGCTTTAGAGAAAAGAGCACTCTTCTACTCTACTGTGTTTCCTATAGGCCCAGAACAGTGAGCTTGCTCAGAACATAATAACTGTGCTTCCTACACACGGGCCATATCTAGTTCAACTCTGCTTAGGAACGTGACAAGAACAGTAGATCCCCTTTAGTACAATACAATGTACTTGCTGGGAACAGACGCCAGTGCTATTTGTCCTGTGTATGGCAATGGCAGCGCAATAGTGACTATTCTTACCATAAAACAACTCTTGCTCATAGGACCAGAAACTGCATGTTTTTCACCTCCATTTAGGACTGGGAAACAAACGCTAGCTCGCCTTACAAGATACACACTCTGCTTTAGAGAAAAGAGCATTCTTCTACTCTACTGTGTTTCCTATAGGGCCAGAACAGTGAGCTTGCTCAGAACAAAAGAACTGTGCTTCCTACACACGGGCCATATCTAGTTCACCTCTGCTTAGGAAACTGACAAGAACAGTAGCTCCTCTTCAGTCCGATACACTGTACTTGCTGGGAATAGACGCGAGTGCTATTTGCACTGTATATGGCAATGGGAGGGCAATAGTGACTTTCCTTACCAGAAAACAACTCTTGCTCGTAGGACCAGAAACTGCATATGATTCAACTCCATTTAGGACTAGGAAACAAATGCTAGCTCGCCTTACAAGAAACACAGTCGGCTTTTGAGAAAAGAACACTCTTCTAATCTAATGTGTTTCCTATAGGGCCAGAACAGTGAGCTTGCTCAGAACAAAAGAACTGTGCTTCCTACACACGGTCCATATCTAGTTCACCTCTGCTTAGGAAACTGACAAGAACAGTAGCTCCTCTTCAGTCCGATACACTGTACTTGCTGGGAACAGACGCGAGTGCTATTTGCCCTGTATATGGCAATAGGAGTGCAATAGTGACTTTCCTTACCAGAAAACAACTCTTGCTCGTAGGACCAGAAACTGCATGTGATTCAACTCCATTTAGGAGTAGGAAACAAACGCTAGCTCGCCTTACAGAAACACAGTCGGCTTTTGAGAAAAGAGCACTCTTCTACTCTACTGGGTTTCCTATGGGGTCCAAACAGTGAGCTTGCTCAGAACAAAAAAAATTGTGCTTCCTACACACATGGCCATATCTAGTTCAAGTCTGCTTAGGAACCTGACAAGAACAGTAGATCCTCTTCAGTCCAATACACTGTACTTGCTGGCAACAGACGCCAGTGCTATTTGTCCTGTGTATGGCAATGGCAGCGCAATAGTGACTTTCCTTACCAGAAAACAACTCTTGCTCATAGGACCAGAAACGGCATGATATTCTACTCCATTTAGGACTGGGAAACAAACGCTAGCCGCCTTACAAGAAACACACTCTGCTTTAGAGAAAGGAGAAGTCTTCTACTCTACTGTGTTTCCTATGGGGTCCAAACAGTGAGCTTGCTGAGAACAAAAGAACTGTGCTTCCTACACACAGGGACCATATGTAGTTCAACTCTGCTTAGGAACCTGACAAGAACAGTAGCTCCTCTTCAGTCCAGCACTGTACTTGCAGGGAACAGACGCGAGTGCTATTTGCACTGTGTATGGCAATGGGCGCGCAATAGTGACTTTCCTTACCAGAAAACAACTCTTGTGCGTAGGACCAGAAACTGCATGTGATTCAACGCCATTTAGGACTAGGAAACAAACGCTAGCTCGCCCTACAAGAAACACAGTCGGCTTTAGAGAAAAGATCACTCTTCTACTCTACTGCGTTTCCTATAGGGCCAGAACAGTGAGCTTGCTCAGAACATAATAATTGTGCTTCCAACACACACGGGCAATATCTAGTTCAACTCTGCTTAGGAACCTGACAAGAACAGTAGATACCCTTTAGTCCAATACACTGTACTTGCTGGGAACAGACGCCAGTGCTATTTGTCCTGTGTATGGCAATGGCAGCGCAATAGTGACTATTCTTAACATAAAACAACTCTTGCTCATAGGACCAGAAACTGCATGTGTTTCACCTCCATTTAGGACTGGGAAACAAACGCTAGCTCGCCTTACAAGAAACACACTGTGCTTTAGAAAAAAGAGCACTCTTCTACAATACTGTGTTTCCTATGGGGTCCAAACAGTGAGCTTGCTCAGAACAAAAGAACTGTGCTTCCTACACACACGGACCATATGTAGTTCAACTCTGCTTAGGATCCTGACAAGAACAGTAGCTCCTCTTCAGTCCAACACTGTACTTGCAGGGAACACACGCGAGTGCTATTTGCACTGTGTATGGCAATGGGCGCGCAATAGTGACTTTCCTTACCAGAAAACAACTCTTGTGCATAGGACCAGAAACTGCATATGATTCAACTCCATTTAGGACTAGGAAACAAACGCTAGCTTGCCCTACAAGAAACACACTCTGCTTTAGAGAAAAGAACACTCTTCTACTCTACTGTGTTTCCTATAGGGCCAGAACAGTGAGCTTGCTCAGAACATAAGAACTGAGCTTCCTACGCACACGGGCCATATCTAGTTCAACTCTGCTTAGGAAACTGACAAGAACAGTAGCTCCTCTTCAGTCCGATACACTGTACTTGCTAGGAAAAGACGCGAGTGTTATTTGCACTGTGTATGTCAATGGGAGCGCAATAGTGACTTTCCATACCAGAAAACAACTCTTGCTCATAGGACCAGTAACTGTATGTGATTCAACTCCATTTAAGACTGGGAAACAAATGCTACCTCGCCTTACATGAAACACACTCTGCTTTTGAGAAAAGAGCACTCTTCTACTCTACTGTGTTTCCTATGGGTCCGAACAGTGAGCTTGCTCAGAACAAAAGAACTGTGCTTCCTACACACATGGGCAATATCTAGTTCACCTCTGCTTAGGAAACTGAAAAGAACAGTAGATCCTATTCAGTCCAATACACTGTACTTGCTGGGAACAGACGCGAGTGCTATTTGCACTGTGTATGGCAATGGGAGCACAATAGTGCCTCGCCTTACCAGAAAACAACTCTTGCACGTAGGACAAAAAACTGCATGTGACTCAACTCCATTTAGGACTGGGAAACAAACTCTAGCTCGCCTTACAAGAAACACACTCTGCTTTTGAGAAAAGAGCATTCTTCTACTCTACTGTGTTTCCCATAGGGCCAGAACGGTGTACTTGCTCAGAACAAAAGAACTGTGCTTCCTACACACACGGGGCATATCTAGTTCAACTCTGCTTAGGAAACTGAAAGAACAGTAGCTCCTCTTCAGTCCCATACACTGTACTTGCTGGGATCAGACGCGAGTGCTATTTGCACTGTGTATGGCAGTGGGAGCGCAATAGTGACTTTCCTTAACAGAAAACAACTCTTGCTCGTAGGACCAGAAACTGCATGTGATTCAACTCCATTTAGGACTGGGAAAAAAACGCTAGCTTGCCTTACAAGAAACCCACCCTGCTTTTGAGAAAAGAGCACTCTTCTACTCTACTGTGTTTCCTATAGGGCCAGAACAGTGAGCTTGCTCAGAACACAATAACTGTGCTTCCTACACACACGGGCCATATCTAGTTCAACTCTGCTTAGGAACCTGACAAGAACAGTAGATACCCTTTAGTCCAATACACTGTACTTGCTGGGAACAAACGCCAGTGCTATTTGTCCTGAGTATGGCAATGGCAGCGCAATAGTGACTATTCTTACCATAAAACAACTCTTGCTCGTAGGACCAGAAACTGCATGTGTTTCAACTCCATTTTGGACTGGGAAACAAATGCTAGCGCGCTTTACAAGAAACACACTCTGCTTTAGAGAAAAGAGCACTCTTCTACTCTACTGTGTTTCCTATAGGGGAAGAACAGTGAGCTTGCTCAGAACAGAAGAACTGTGCTTCCTACACACGGGCCATATCTAGTTCAACTCTGCTTAGGAAACTGACAAGAACCGTAGCTCCTCTTGAGTCTGATACACTGTATTTCCTGGGAACAGACGCCAGTGCTATTTGCACTGTATATGGCAATGGGAGCGCAATAGGGACTTTCCTTACCAGAAAACAACTCTTGCTCGTAGGACCAGAAAGTGCATGTGATTCAACTCCATGTAGGACTGGCAAACAAATGCTAGCTCGCCTTACATGAAACACACTCTGCTTTTGAGAAAAGAGTACTCTTCTACTCTACTGTGTTTCCTATGGGGTCCAAACAGTGAGCTTGCTCAGAACAAAAGAACTGTGCTTCCTACACACATGGGCCATATCTAGGTCAACTCTGCTTAGGAAACTGAAAGAACAGTAGATCCTCTTCAGTCCGATACACTGTACTTGCTGGGATCAGACGCGAGTGCTATTTGCACTGTGTATGGCAATGGGAGCACAATAGTGACTTTCCTTAACAGAAAACAACTCTTGCTCGTAGGACCAGAAACTGCATGTGATTCAACTCCATTTAGGACTGGGAAAAAAACGCTAGCTTGCCTTACAAGAAACACACCCTGCGTTTGAGAAAAGAGCACTCTTCTACTCTACTGTGTTTCCTATAGGATCAGAACAGTGAGCTTGCTCAGAACCTAATAACTGTGCTTCCTACACACGGGCTATATCTAGTTCAACTCTGCTTAGGAAACTGAGAAGAACAGTAGCTCCTCTTCAGTCCAATACACTATACTTGCTAGGAAGAGACGGGAGTGCTATTTGCACTGTGTGGCAATGGGAGCGCAATAATGACTTCCCTTACCAGAAAACAACTCTTGCTCGTAGGACCAGTAACTGCATGTGATTCAACTCCATTTAGGACTGGGAAACAAACGCTAGCTCGCCTTACAAGAAACACACTCTGCTTTTGAGAAAAGAGCACGCTTCTACTCTACTGTGTTTCCTATGGGGTCCAAACAGTGAGCTTGCTCAGAACAAAAAAAAAATTGTGCTTCCTACACACACGGCCATATCTAGTTCAAGTCTGCTTAGGAACCTGACAAGAACAGTAGCTCCTCTTCAGTCCGATACACTGTACTTGCTGGGAACAGACGCGAGTGCTATTTGCTCTGTGTATGGCAATGGGAGCACAATAGTGACTTTCCTTACCAGAAAACAACTCTTGTTCGTAGGACCAGAAACTGCATGAGTTTCAACTCCATTTCGGGCTGGGAAACAGTTGCTAGCTCGCCTTACGAGAAACAAACTCTGCTTTTGAGAAAAGAACACTCTTCTACTCTACTGTGTTTCCCATAGGGCCAGAACAGTGAGCTTGCTGAGAACAAAAGAACTGTGCTTCCTACACACACCGGCCATATCTAGTTCAACTCTGCTTAGGAAACTGAGAAGAACTGTAGCTCCTCTTCAGTCCAATACACTATACTTGCTAGGAACAGACAGGAGTGCTATTTGCACTGTGTATGGCAATTGGAGCGCAATAGTGGCTTTCCTTCCCAGAAAACAACTCTTGCTCCTAGGACCAGAAACGGCATGATATTCTACTCCATTTAGGACTGGGAAACAAACGCTAGCTCGCCTTACAAGAAACACACTCTGCTTTAGAGAAAGGAGCAGTCTTCTACTCTACTGTGTTTCCTATGGGGTCCAAACAGTGAGCTTGCTCAGAACAAAAGAACTGTGCTTCCTACACACACGTACCATATGTAGTTCAACTCTGCTTAGGAACCTGACAAGAACAGTAGCTCCTCTTCAGTCCAACACTATACTTGCAGGGAACAGACGCGAGTGCTATTTGCACTGTGTATGGCAATGGGCGCGCAATAGTGACTTTCCTTACCAGAAAACAACTCTTGTGCGTAGGACCAGAAACTGCATGTGATGCAACTCCATTTAGGACTAGGAAACAAACGCTAGCTCGCCCTACAAGAAACACAGTCAGGTTAGAGAAAAGAACACTCTTCTACTCTACTGTGTTTCCTATAGGGCCAGAACAGTGAGCTTGCTCAGAACATAATAACTGTGCTTCCTACACACACGGGCCATATCTAGTTCAACTCTGCTTAGGAACCTGACTAGAACAGTAGATCCCCTTTAGTCCAATACACTGTACTTGCTGGGAACAACGCCAGTGCTATTTGTCCTGTGTATGGCAATGGCACCGCAATAGTGACTATTCTTACCATATAACAACTCTTGCTCATAGGACCATAAACTGCATGTGTTTCACCTCCATTTAGGACTGCAAAACAAACGCTAGCTCGCCTTACAAGATACACACTCTGCTTTAGAGAAAAGAGCATTCTTCTACTCTACTGTGTTTCCTATAGTGCCAGAACAGTGAGCTTGCTCAGAACAAAAGAACTGTGCTTCCTACACACGGGCCATATCTAGTTCACCTCTGCTTAGGAAACTGACAAGAACAGTAACTCCTCTTCAGTCCGATACACTGTACTTGCTGGGAACAGACACGAGTGCTATTTGCACTGTATATGGCAATAGGAGTGCAATAGTGACTTTCCTTACCAGAAAACAACTCTTGCTCATAGGACCAGAAACTGCATATGATTCAACTCCATTTAGGACTAGGAAACAAATGCTAGCTCGCCTTACAAGAAACACAGTCGGCTTTTGAGAAAAGAGCACTCTTCTACTCTACTGTGTTTCCTATGGGGTCCAAACAGTGAGCTTGCTCAGAACAAAAAAAATTGTGCTTCCTACACACACGGCCATATCTAGTTCAAGTCTGCTTAGGAACCTGACAAGAACAGTAGATCCTCTTCAGTCCAATACACTGTACTTGCTGGCAACAGACGCCAGTGCTATTTGTCCTGTGTATGGCAATGGCAGCGCAATAGTGACTTTCCTTACCAGAAAACAACTCTTGCTCATAGGACCAGAAACTGCATGTGATTCAACTCCATTTAGGACTAGGAAACAAACGCTAGCTTTCCCTACAAGAAACACACTCTGCTTTAGAGAAAAGAACACTCTTCTACTCTACTGTGTTTCCTATAGGGCCAGAACAGTGAGCTTGCTCAGAACACAAGAACTGAGCTTCCTACGCACACGGGCCATATCTAGTTCAACTCTGCTTAGGAAACTGACAAGAACAGTAGCTCCTCTTCAGTCCAATACACTGTACTTGCTGGGAACAGACGCGAGTGCTATTTGCACTGTGTATAGCAATGGGAGCACAATAGTGACTCGCCTTACCAGAAAACAACTCTTGCTCGTAGGACAAAAAACTGCATGTGACTCAACTCCATTTAGGACTGGGAAACAAACTCTATCTCAACTTACAAGAAACACAATCTGCTTTTGAGAAAAGAGAATTCTTCTACTCTACTGTTTTTCCAATAAGGCGAGAACGGTGAACTTGCTCAGAACAAAAGAACTGTGCTTCCTACACTCACGAGGCATATCTAGTTCAACTCTGCTTAGGAAACTGAAAGAACAGTAGCTCCTCTTCAGTCCGATACACTGTACTTGCTGGGAACAGACGCGAGTGCTATTTGCACTGTGTATGGCAATGGGAAAACAATAGTGACTTTCCTTAACAGAAAACAACTCTTGCACTTAGGACCAGAAACTGCATGTGATTCAACTCCATTTAGGACTGGGAAAAAAACGCTAGCTTGCCTTACAAGAAACACACCCTGTTTTTATGAAAGAGCACTCTTCTACTCTACTGTGTTTCCTATAGGGCCAGAACAGTGAGCTTGCTCAGAACACAATAACTGTGCTTCCTACACACACGGGCCATATCTAGTTCAACTCTGCTTAGGAACCTGACAAGAACAGTAGATACCCTTTAGTCCAATACACTGTACTTGCTGGGAACAGACGCCAGTGCTATTTGTCCTGTGTATGGCAATGGCAGCGCAATAGTGACTTTCCTTACCAGAAAACAACTCTTGCTCATAGGACCAGAAACGGCATGATATTCTACTCCATTTAGGACTGGGAAACAAACGCTAGCTTGCCTTACAAGAAACACACTCTGCTTTAGAGAAAGGAGCAGTCTTCTACTCTACTGTGTTTCCTATGGGGTCCAAACAATGAGCTTGCTCATAACAAAAGAACTGTGCTTCCTACACACAGGGACCATATGTAGTTCAACTCTGCTTAGGAACCTGACAAGAACAGTAGCTCCTCTTCAGTCCAACACTGTACTTGCAGGGAACAGACGCGAGTGCTATTTGCACTGTGTATGGCAATGGGAAAACAATAGTGACTTTGCTTAACAGAAAACAACTCTTGTGCGTAGGACCAGAAACTACAGGTGATTCAACTCCATTTAGGACTAGGAAACAAACGCTAGCTTGCCCTACAAGAAACACACTCTGCTTTAGAGAAAAGAACACTCTTCTACTCTACTGTGTTTCCTATAGGGCCAGAACAGTGAGCTTGCTCAGAACATAAGAACTGAGCTTCCTACACACACGAGGCATATCTAGGTCAACTCTGCTTAGGAAACTGAAAGAACAGTAGCTCCTCTTCAGTCCGATACACTGTACTTGCTGGGAACCGACGCGAGTGCTATTTGCACTGTGTATGGCAATGGGAGCACAATAGTGACTTTCCTTAACAGAAAACAACTCTTGCTCGTAGGACCAGAAACTGCATGTGATTCAACTCCATTTAGGACTGGGAAAAAAACGCTAGCTTGCCTTACAAGAAACACACCCTGCTTTTGAGAAAAGAGCACTCTTCTACTCTACTGTGTTTCCTATAGGGCCAGAACAGTGAGCTTGCTCAGAACACAATAACTGTGCTTCCTACACACACGGGGCATATCTAGTTCAACTCTGCTTAGGAACCTGACAAGAACAGTAGAAACCCTTTAGTCCAATACACTGTACTTGCTGGGAACAGACGCCAGTGCTATTTGTCCTGTGTATGGCAATGGCAGCGCAATAGTGACTATTCTTACCATAAAACAACTCTTGCTCGTAGGATCAGAAACTGCATGTGTTTCAACTCCATTTCGGACTGGGAAACAAAAGCTAGCGCGAATACAAGAAACACACTCTGCTTTAGAGAAAAGAGCACTCTTCTACTCTACTGTGTTTCCTATAGGGCAAGAACAATGAGCTTGCTCAGAACAAAAGAACTGTGCTTCCTACACACACGGGCCATATCTAATTCAACTCTGCTTAGGAAACTGACAAGAACAGTAGCTCCTCTTCAGTACGATACACTGTATTTGCTGGGAACAGACGCCAGTGCTATTTGCACTGTATATGGCAATAGGAGTGCAATAGTGACTTTCCTTACCAGAAAACAACTCTTGCTCGTAGGACCAGAAACTGCATGTGATTCAACTCCATTTAGGAGTAGGAAACAAACGCTAGCTCGCCTTACAAGAAACACAGTCGGCTTTTGAGAAAAGAGCACTCTTCTACTCTACTGTGTTTCCTATGGGGTCCAAACAGTGAGCTTGCTCAGAACAAAAAAAATTGTGCTTCCTACACACACGGCCATATCTAGTTCAAGTCTGCTTAGGAACCTGACAAGAACAGTAGATCCTCTTCAGTCCAATACACTGTACTTGCTGGCAACAGACGCCAGTGCTATTTGTCCTGTGTATGGCAATGGCAGCGCAATAGTGACTTTCCTTACCAGAAAACAACTCTTGCTCATAGGACCAGAAACTGCATGTGATTCAACTCCATTTAGGACTAGGAAACAAACGCTAGCTTGCCCTACAAGAAACACACTCTGCTTTAGAGAAAAGAACACTCTTCTACTCTACTGTGTTTCCTATAGGGCCAGAACAGTGAGCTTGCTCAGAACATAAGAACTGAGCTTCCTACGCACACGGGCCATATCTAGTTCAACTCTGCTTAGTAAACTGACAAGAACAGTAGCTCCTCTTCAGTCCGATACACTGTACTTGCTGGGAACAGACGCGAGTGCTATTTGCACTGTGTATAGCAATGGGAGCACAATAGTGACTCGCCTTAGCAGAAAACAACTCTTGCTCGTAGGACAAAAAACTGCATGTGACTCAACTCCATTTAGGACTGGGAAACAAACTCTATCTCGCCTTACAAGAAACACAATCTGCTTTTGAGAAAAGAGAATTCTTCTACTCTTCTGTGTTTCCAATAGGGCCAGAACGGTGAACTTGCTCAGAACAAAAGAACTGTGCTCCCTACACACACGAGGCATATCTAGTTGAACTCTGCTTAGGAAACTGACAAGAACAGTAGCTCCTCTTCAGTCCAATACACTGTACTTGCTGGCAACAGATGCCAGTGCTATTTGTCCTGTGTATGGCAATGGCAGCGCAATAGTGACTTTCCTTACCAGAAAACAACTCTTGCTCATAGTACCAGAAACTGCATGTGTTTCAACTCCATTTAGGACTGGGAAACAAACGCTAGCTCCCCTTACAAGAAACACACTCTGCTTTAGAAAAAAGAGCACTCTTCTACAATACTGCGTTTCCTATGGGGTCCAAAGAGTGAGCTTGCTCAGAACGAAAAAACTGTGCTTCCTAAACACACGGACCATATGTAGTTCAACTCTGCTTAGGAAACTGACAAGAACAGTAGCTCCTCTTCAGTCCAACACTGTACATGCTGGGAACAGACGCGAGTCCTATTTGCACTGTGCATGGCAATGGGAGCACAATGGTGACTTTCCTTACCAGAAAACAACTCTTGTTCGTAGGACAAGAAACTGCATGTGATTCAACTCCATTTAGGACTAGGAAACAAACGCTAGCTTGCCTTACAAGAAAAACACTCTGCTTTAGAGAAAAGAGCACTCTTCTACTCTACTGTGTTTCCTATAGGGCCAGAACAGTGAGCTTGCTCAGAACACAATAACTGTGCTTCCTACACACACGGGCCATATCTAGTTCAATTCTGCTTAAGAACCTGACAAGAACAGTAGATCCCCTTTAGTCCAATACACTGTACTTGCTGGGCACAGACGCCAGTGCTATTTCTCCTGTGTATGGCAATGGCAGCGCAATAGTGACTATTCTTACCATAAAACAACTCTTGGACATAGGACCAGAAACTGCATGTGTTTCACCTCCATTTAGGACTGGGAAACAAACGCTAGCTCGCCTTACAAGATACACACTCTGCTTTAGAGAAAAGAGCATTCTCCTACTCTACTGTGTTTCCTATAGGTCCAGAACAGTGAGCTTGCTCAGAACAAAAGAACTGTGCTTCCTACACACGGGCCATATCTAGTTCACCTCTGCTTAGGAAACTGACAAGAACAGTAGCTCCTCTTCAGTCCGATACACTGTACTTGCTGGGAACAGACGCGAGTGCTATTTGCACTGTATATGGCAATAGGAGTGCATTAGTGACTTTCCTTACCAGAAAACAACTCTTGCTCGTAGGAACAGAAACTGCATGTGATTCAACTCCATTTAGGACTAGGAAACAAATGCTAGCTCGCCTTACAATAAACACAGTCGGCTTTTGAGAAAAGAGCACTCTTCTACTCTACTGTGTTTCCTATGGGGTCCAAACAGTGAGCTTGCTCAGAACAAAAAAAATTGTGCTTCCTACACACACGACCATATCTAGTTCAAGTCTGCTTAGGAACCTGACAAGAAGAGTAGATCCTCTTCAGTCCAATACACTGTACTTGCTGGGAACAGACGCCAGTGCTATTTGTCCTGTGTATGGCAATGGCAGCGCAATAGTGACTTTCCTTACCAGAAAACAACTCTTGCTCATAGGACCAGAAACGGCATGATATTCTACTCCATTTAGGACTGGGAAACAAACGCTAGCTCGCCTTACAAGAAACACACTCTGCTTTAGAGAAGGGAGCACTCTTCTAATCTACTGTGTTTCCTATGGGGTCCAAACAGTGAGCTTGCTCAGAACAAAGAACTGTGCTTCCTACACACACGGACCATATGTAGTTCAACTTTGCTTAGGAACCTGACAAGAACAGTAGCTCATCTTCAGTCCAACACTGTACTTGCAGGGAACAGACGCGAGTGCTATTTGCACTGTGTATGGCAATGGGCGCGCAATAGTGACTTTCCTTACCAGAAAACAACTCTTGTGCGTAGGACCTGAAACTGCATGTGATTCAACTCCATTTAGGACTAGGAAACAAACGCTAGCTTGCCCTACAAGAAACACACTCTGCTTTAGAGAAAAGAACACTCTTCTACTCTACTGTGTTTCCTATAGGGCCAGAACAGTGAGCTTGCTCAGAACATAAGAACTGAGCTTCCTACGCACACGGGCCATATCTAGTTCAACTCTGCTTAGTAAACTGACAAGAACAGTAGCTCCTCTTCAGTCCGATACACTGTACTTGCTGGGAACAGACGCGAGTGCTATTTGCACTGTGTATAGCAATGGGAGCACAATAGTGACTCGCCTTAGCAGAAAACAACTCTTGCTCGTAGGACAAAAAACTGCATGTGACTCAACTCCATTTAGGACTGGGAAACAAACTCTATCTCGCCTTACAAGAAACACAATCTGCTTTTGAGAAAAGAGAATTCTTCTACTCTTCTGTGTTTCCAATAGGGCCAGAACGGTGAACTTGCTCAGAACAAAAGAACTGTGCTCCCTACACACACGAGGCATATCTAGTTGAACTCTGCTTAGGAAACTGACAAGAACAGTAGCTCCTCTTCAGTCCAATACACTGTACTTGCTGGCAACAGATGCCAGTGCTATTTGTCCTGTGTATGGCAATGGCAGCGCAATAGTGACTTTCCTTACCAGAAAACAACTCTTGCTCATAGTACCAGAAACTGCATGTGTTTCAACTCCATTTAGGACTGGGAAACAAACGCTAGCTCCCCTTACAAGAAACACACTCTGCTTTAGAAAAAAGAGCACTCTTCTACAATACTGCGTTTCCTATGGGGTCCAAAGAGTGAGCTTGCTCAGAACGAAAAAACTGTGCTTCCTAAACACACGGACCATATGTAGTTCAACTCTGCTTAGGAAACTGACAAGAACAGTAGCTCCTCTTCAGTCCAACACTGTACATGCTGGGAACAGACGCGAGTCCTATTTGCACTGTGCATGGCAATGGGAGCACAATGGTGACTTTCCTTACCAGAAAACAACTCTTGTTCGTAGGACAAGAAACTGCATGTGATTCAACTCCATTTAGGACTAGGAAACAAACGCTAGCTTGCCTTACAAGAAAAACACTCTGCTTTAGAGAAAAGAGCACTCTTCTACTCTACTGTGTTTCCTATAGGGCCAGAACAGTGAGCTTGCTCAGAACACAATAACTGTGCTTCCTACACACACGGGCCATATCTAGTTCAATTCTGCTTAAGAACCTGACAAGAACAGTAGATCCCCTTTAGTCCAATACACTGTACTTGCTGGGCACAGACGCCAGTGCTATTTCTCCTGTGTATGGCAATGGCAGCGCAATAGTGACTATTCTTACCATAAAACAACTCTTGGACATAGGACCAGAAACTGCATGTGTTTCACCTCCATTTAGGACTGGGAAACAAACGCTAGCTCGCCTTACAAGATACACACTCTGCTTTAGAGAAAAGAGCATTCTCCTACTCTACTGTGTTTCCTATAGGTCCAGAACAGTGAGCTTGCTCAGAACAAAAGAACTGTGCTTCCTACACACGGGCCATATCTAGTTCACCTCTGCTTAGGAAACTGACAAGAACAGTAGCTCCTCTTCAGTCCGATACACTGTACTTGCTGGGAACAGACGCGAGTGCTATTTGCACTGTATATGGCAATAGGAGTGCATTAGTGACTTTCCTTACCAGAAAACAACTCTTGCTCGTAGGAACAGAAACTGCATGTGATTCAACTCCATTTAGGACTAGGAAACAAATGCTAGCTCGCCTTACAATAAACACAGTCGGCTTTTGAGAAAAGAGCACTCTTCTACTCTACTGTGTTTCCTATGGGGTCCAAACAGTGAGCTTGCTCAGAACAAAAAAAATTGTGCTTCCTACACACACGACCATATCTAGTTCAAGTCTGCTTAGGAACCTGACAAGAAGAGTAGATCCTCTTCAGTCCAATACACTGTACTTGCTGGGAACAGACGCCAGTGCTATTTGTCCTGTGTATGGCAATGGCAGCGCAATAGTGACTTTCCTTACCAGAAAACAACTCTTGCTCATAGGACCAGAAACGGCATGATATTCTACTCCATTTAGGACTGGGAAACAAACGCTAGCTCGCCTTACAAGAAACACACTCTGCTTTAGAGAAGGGAGCACTCTTCTAATCTACTGTGTTTCCTATGGGGTCCAAACAGTGAGCTTGCTCAGAACAAAGAACTGTGCTTCCTACACACACGGACCATATGTAGTTCAACTTTGCTTAGGAACCTGACAAGAACAGTAGCTCATCTTCAGTCCAACACTGTACTTGCAGGGAACAGACGCGAGTGCTATTTGCACTGTGTATGGCAATGGGCGCGCAATAGTGACTTTCCTTACCAGAAAACAACGCTTGTGCGTAGGACCTGAAACTGCATGTGATTCAACTCCATTTAGGACTAGGAAACAAACGCTAGCTTGCCCTACAAGAAACACACTCTGCTTTAGAGAAAAGAACACTCTTCTACTCTACTGTGTTTCCTATAGGGCCAGAACAGTGAGCTTGCTCAGAACATAAGAACTGAGCTTCCTACGCACATGGGCCATATCTAGTTTAACTCTCCTTAGGAAACTGAAAAGAACAGTAGCTCCTCTTCAGTCCGATACACTGTACTTGCTGGGAACAGACGCCAGGGCTATTTGAACTGTGTATGGCAATGGGAGCGCAATAGTGACTTTCCTTACCAGAAAACAACTCTTGCTAATAGGACCAGTAACTGCATGTTATTCAACTCCACTTAAGACTGGGAAACAAATGCTACATCGCCTTACATGAAACACACTCTGCTTTTGAGAAAAGAGCACTCTTCTACTCTACTGTGTTTCCTATGGGGTCAGAAGAGTGAGCTTGCTCAGAACAAAAGAACTGTGCTTCCTACACACATGGGCAATATCTAGTTCACCTCTGCTTAGGAAACTGAAAAGAACAGTAGATCCTATTCAGTCCAATACACTGTACTTGCTGGGAACAGACGCGAGTGCTATTTGCACTGTGTATGGCAATGGGAGCACAATAGTGACTCGTCTTACCAGAAAACAACTCTTGCTCGTAGGACAAAAAACTGCATGTGACTCAACTCCATTTAGGACTGGGAAACAAACTCTAGCTCGCCTTACAAGAAACACACTCTGCTTTTGAGAAAAGAGCACTCTTGTACTCTACTGTGTTTCCCATAGGGCCAGAACGGTGAACTTGCTCAGCACAAAAGAACTGTGCTTCCTACACACACGGGGCATATCTAGTTCAACTCTGCTTAGGAAACTGAAAGACCAGTAGCTCCTCTTCAGTCCGATACACTGTACTTGCTGCGATCAGACGCGAGTGCTTTTTGCACTGTGTATGGCAATGGGAGCGCAATAGTGACTTTCCTTAACAGAAAACAACTCTTGCTCGTAGGACCAGAAACTGCATGTGATTCAACTCCATTTAGGACTGGGAAAAAAACACTAGCTTGCCTTACAAGAAACACACCCTGCTTTTGAGAAAAGAGTACTCTTCTACTCTACTGTGTTTCCTATGGGGTCCAAACAGTGAGCTTGCTCAGAACAAAAGAACTGTGCTTCCTACACACATGGGCCATATCTAGGTCAACTCTGCTTAGGAAACTGACAAGAACAGTAGCTCCTCTTCAGTCCGATACACTGTACTTGCTGGGAACAGACGCCAGTGCTATTTGCACTGTATATGGCAATGGGAGCGCAATAGTGTCTTTCCTTACCAGAAAACAACTCTTGCTCCTAGGACCACAAAGTGCATTTGATTCAACTGCATTTAGGACTGGCAAACAAATGCTAGCTCGCCTTACATGAAACACACTCTGCTTTTGAGAAAAGAGTACTCTTCTACTCTACTGTGTTTCCTATGGTGTCCAAACAGTGAGCTTGCTCAGAACAAAAGAACTGTGCTTCCTACACACATGGGCCATATCTAGGTCAACTCTGCTTAGGAAACTGAAAAGAACAGTAGATCCTCTTCAGTCCAATACACTGTACTTGCTGGGAACAGACGCGAGTGCTATTTGCACTGTGTAGGTCAATTGGAGCACAATAGTGACTCGTCTTACCATAAACAACTCTTGCTCATAGGACAAAAAACTGCATGTGACTCAACTACATTTAGGACTGGGAAACAAACTCTAGCCCGCCTTACAAGAAACAAACTCTGCTTTTGAGAACAGAACACTCTTCTACTCTACTGTGTTTCCCATAGGGCCAGAACAGTGAGCTTGCTCAGAACAAAAGAACTGTGCTTCCTACACACACGGGCCATATCTAGTTCAACTCTGCTTAGGAAACTGAGAAGAACAGTAGCTCCTCTTCAGTCCAATACACTATACTTGCTAGGAACAGACGGGAGTGCTATTTGCACTGTGTAAGGCAAAGGGAGCGCAATAGTGACTTTCCTTACCAGAAAACAACTCTTGCTCGTAGGACCAGAAACTGCATGTGATTCAACTCCATTAAGGACTGGGAAACAAACTCTAGCTCGCCTTACAAAAAACACACTCTGCTTTTGAGAAAAGAGCACTCTTCTACTCTACTGTGTTTCCTATGGGGTCCAAACAGTGAGCTTGCTCAGAACAAAAAAAATTGTGCTTCCTACACACACGGCCATATCTAGTTTAAGTCTGCTTAGGAATCTGACAAGAACAGTAGCTCCTCTTCAGTCCAATACACTGTACTTGCTGGGTACAGACGCCAGTGCTATTTGTCCTGTGTATGGCAATGGCAGCGCAATAGTGACTATTCTTACCATAAAAGAACTCTTGCTCATAGGACCAGAAACTGCATGTGTTTCACCTCCATTTAGGACTGGGAAACAAACGCTAGCTTGCCTTACAAGATACGCACTCTGCTTTAGAGAAAAGAGCATTCTTCTGCTCTACTGTGTTTCCTATAGGGCCAGAACAGTGAGCTTCCTCAGAACAAAAGAACTGTGCTTCCTACACACGGGCCATATCTAGTTCAAATCTGCTTAGGCAACTGACCAGAACAGTAGCTCCTCTTCAGTCCGATACACTGTACTTGCTGGGAACAGTCGCGAGTGCTATTTGCACTGTATATGGCAATAGGAGTGCAATAGTGACTTTCCTTACCAAAAAACAACTCTTGCTCGTAGGACCAGAAACTGCATGTGATTCAACTCCATTTAGGACTGGGAAACAAACGCTAGCTCGCCTACAAGAAACACACTCTGCTTTAGAGAAAGGAGCCCTCTTCTAGTCTACTGTGTTTCCTATAGGGCCAGAACAGTGAGCTTGCTCAGAACATAATAACTGTTCTTCCTACACCGGCCATATCTAGTTCAACTCTGCTTAGGAGACTGACAAGAACAGTAGATCCCCTTTAGTCCAATACACTGTACTTGCTGCTAACAGACGCCAGTGCTATTTGTCCTGTGTATGGCAATGGCAGCGCAATAGTGACTATTCTTACCAAAAAACAACTCTTGCTCGTAGGACCAGAAACTGCATGTGTTTCAACTCCATTTAGGACTGGGAAACAAACGCTAGCTCGCCTTACAAGAAACACACTCTGCTTTAGAGAAAAGAGCACTCTTCTACTCTACTGGGATTCCTATGGGGTCCAAACAGTGAGCTTGCTCAGAACAAAAAAAATTGTGCTTCCTACACACACGGCCATATCTAGTTCAAGTCTGCTTAGGAACCTGACAAGAACAGTAGGTCCTCTTCAGTCCAATACACTGTACTTGCTGCCAAAAGACGCCAGTGCTATTTGTCCTGTGTATGGCAATGGCAGCGCAATAGTGACTTTCCTTACCAGAAAACAACTCTTGCTCATAGTACCAGAAACTGCATGCGATTCAACTCCATTTAGGACTGGGAAACAAACGCTACCTTGCCTTACAAGAAACACACTCTGCTTTAGAGAAGGAAGCACTCTTCTAGTCTACTGTGTTTCCTATGGGGTCCAAACAGTGAGCTTGCTCAGAATAAAAGAACTGTGCTTCCTACACACACAGACCATATCTCGTTCAACTCTGCTTAGGAACCTGACAAGAACAGTAGCTCCTCTTCAGTCCAACACTGTACTTGATGGGAACAGACGCGAGTGCTATTAGCACTGTGTATGGCAATGGGAGCACAATAGTGACTTTCCTTACCAGAAAACAACTCTTGTTCGTAGGACCAGAAACTGCATGTGATTCAACTCCATTTAGGACTAGGAAACAAACGCTAGCTTTCCCTACAAGAAACACACTCTGCTTTAGAGAAAAGAGCACTTTTCTACTCTACTGTGTTTCCTAAATGGCCAGAACAGTGAGCTTGCTCAGAACATAAAAACTGAGCTTCCAACACACACGGGCCATATCTAGTTCAACTCTGCTTAGGAAACTGACAAGAACAGTAGCTCCTCTTCAGTTCGATACACTGTACTTGCTGGGAACAGACGCCAGTGCTATTTGCACTGTGTATGGCCATGGGAGTGCAATAGTGACTTTCCTTACCAGAACACAACTCTTGCTCATAAGACCAGAAACTGCATGTGATTCAACTCCATTTAGGACTGGGAAACAAACGCTACCTCGCCTTACATGAAACACACTCTGCTTTTGAGAAAAGAGCACTCTTCTTCTCTACTGTGTTTCCTATGGGGTCCGAACAGTGAGCTTGCTCAGAACAAAAGAACTGTGCTTCCTACACACACGGGCCATATCTAGTTCAACTCTGCTTAGGAACCTGACAAGAACAGTAGTTCCCCTTTAGTCCAATACACTGTACTTGCTGGGAACAGACGCCAGTGCTATTTGTCCTGTGTATGGCAATAGCAGCGCAATAGTGACTATTCTTACCATAAAACAACTCTTGCTCGTAGGACCAGAAACTGCATGTGTTTCAACTCCATTTAGGACTGGGAAACAAAAGCTAGCTCGCCTTACAAGAAACACACTCTGCTTTAGAGAAAAGAGCACTCTTCTACTCTACTGTGTTTCCTATAGGGCCAGAACGGTGAGCTTGCTTAGAACAAAAGAACTGTGCTTCCTACACACATGGGCCATATCTAGTTCACCTCTGCTTAGGAAACTGAAAAAAACAGTAGATCCTATTCAGTCCAATACACTGTACTTGCTGGGAACAGATGCGAGTGCTATTTGCACTTTGTATGGCAATGGGAGCACAATTATGACTCGTCTTACCAGAAAACAACTCTTGCTCGTAGGAAAAAAACTGCATGTGACTCAACTCCATTTAGGACTGGGAAACAAAATCTAGCTCGCCTTACAAGAAACACACTCTGCTTTTGAGAAAAGAGCACTCTTCTACTCTACTGTGTTTTCCATAGGGCCAGAACGGTGAGCTTGCTCAGAACATAAAAACTGAGCTTCCTACACACACGGGCCATATCTAGTTCAACTCTGCTTAGGAAACTGACAAGAACAGTAGCTCCTATTCAGTCCTATACACTGTACTTGCTGGGAACAGACGCCAGTGCTATTTGCACTGTGTATGGCAATGGGAGTGCAATAGTGACTTTCCTTACCAGAAAACAACTCTTGCTCATAGGACCAGAAACTGCATGTGATTCAACTCCATTTAGGACTGGGAAACAAATGCTACCTCGCCTTATATGAAACACACTCTGCTTTTGAGAAAAGAGCACTCTTCTACTCTACTGTGTTTCCTATGGGGTCCAAACAGTGAGCTTGCTCAGAACAAAAGAACTGTGCTTCCTACACACATGGGCCATATAGTTCACCTCTGCTTAGGAAACTGAAAAGAACAGTAGATCCTATTCAGTCCAATACACTGTACTTGCTGGGAACAGACTCGAGTGCTATTTGCACTGTGTATGGCAATGGGAGCACAATAGTGACTCTTCTTACCAGAAAACAACTCTTGCTCATAGGACAAAAAACTGCATGTGACTCAACTCCATTTAGGACTGGGAAACAAACTCTAGCTCGCCTTACAAGAAACACACTCTGCTTTTGAGAAAAGAGCACTCTTCTACTCTACTGTGTTTCCTATAGGGCCAGAACAGTGAGCTTGCTCAGAACATAATAACTATGCTTCCTACACACACGGGCCATATCTAGTTCAACTCTGCTTAGGAACCTGACAAGAACAGTAGATCCCCTTTAGTCCAATTCACTGTAATTGCTGGGAACAGACGCCAGTGCTATTTGTCCTGTGTATGGCACATGGCAGGGCAATAGTGACTTTCCTTACCAGAAAACAACTCTTGCTCATAGGACTTGAAACTGCGTGTGTTTCAACTCCATTTAGGAATGGGAAACAAACGCTAGCTCGCCTTACAAGAAACACACTCTGCTTTAGAGAAAAGAGCACTCTTCTACTCTACTGGGTTTCCTATGGGGTCCAAACAGTGAGCTTGCTCAGAACAAAAAAAATTGTGCTTCCTACACACACGGCCATATCTAGTTCAAGTCTGCTTAGGAACCTGACAAGAAAAGTAGATCCTCTTCAGTCCAGTACACTGTACTTGCTGGCAACAGACGCCAGTGCTATTTGTCCTGTGTATGGCAATGGCAGCGCAATAGTGACTTTCCTTACCAGAAAACAACTCTTGCTCATAGTACCAGAAACTGCATGCGATTCAGCTCCATTTAGGACTGGGAAACAAACGCTACCTCGCCTTACAAGAAACGCACTCTGCTTTAGAGAAAGAAGCACACTTCTAGTCTACTGTGTTTTCTATGGGGTCCAAACAGTGAGCTTGCTCAGAACAAAAGAACTGTGCTTCCTACACACACAGACCATATGTAGTTCAACTCTGCTTAGGAACCTGACAAGAACAGTAGCTCCTCTTCAGTCCAACACTGTACTTGCTGGGAACAGACGCGAGTGCTTTTTACACTGTGTATGGCAATGGGAGCACAATAGTGACTTTCCTTACCAGAAAACAACTCTTGTTCGTAGGACCAGAAACTGCATGTGATTCAACTCCATTTAGGACTAGGAAACAAACGCTAGCTTTCCCTATAAGAAACACACTCTGCTTTAGAGAAAAGAGCACTCTACTACTCTACTGTGTTTCCTAAAGGGCCAGAACACTGAGCTTGCTCAGAACATAAGAACTGAGCTTCCAACACACACGGGCCATATCTAGTTCAACTCTGCTTAGGAAACTGACAAGAACAGTAGCTCCTCTTCAGTCCGATACACTGTACTTGCTGGGAACAGACGCCAGTGCTATTTGTCCTGTGTATGGCAATGGCAGCGCAATAGTGACTATTCTTACCAAAAAACAACTCTTGCTCGTAGGACCAGAAACTGCATGTGTTTCAACTCCATTTAGGACTGGGAAACAAACGCTAGCTCGCCTTACAAGAAACACACTCTGCTTTAGAGAAAAGAGCACTCTTCTACTCTACTGGGATTCCTATGGGGTCCAAACAGTGAGCTTGCTCAGAACAAAAAAAATTGTGCTTCCTACACACACGGCCATATCTAGTTCAAGTCTGCTTAGGAACCTGACAAGAACAGTAGGTCCCCTTTAGTCCAATACACTGTACTTGCTGCCAAAAGACGCCAGTGCTATTTGTCCTGTGTATGGCAATGGCAGCGCAATAGTGACTTTCCTTACCAGAAAACAACTCTTGCTCATAGTACCAGAAACTGCATGCGATTCAACTCCATTTAGGACTGGGAAACAAACCCTACCTTGCCTTACAAGAAACACACTCTGCTTTAGAGAAAGAAGCACTCTTCTAGTCTACTGTGTTTCCTATGGGGTCCAAACAGTGAGCTTGCTCAGAATAAAAGAACTGTGCTTCCTACACACACAGACCATATCTCGTTCAACTCTGCTTAGGAACCTGACAAGAACAGTAGCTCCTCTTCAGTCCAACACTGTACTTGATGGGAACAGACGCGAGTGCTATTAGCACTGTGTATGGCAATGGGAGCACAATAGTGACTTTCCTTACCAGAAAACAACTCTTGTTCGTAGGACCAGAAACTGCATGTGATTCAACTCCATTTAGGACTAGGAAACAAACGCTAGCTTTCCCTACAAGAAACACACTCTGCTTTAGAGAAAAGAGCACTTTTCTACTCTACTGTGTTTCCTAAATGGCCAGAACAGTGAGCTTGCTCAGAACATAAAAACTGAGCTTCCAACACACACGGGCCATATCTAGTTCAACTCTGCTTAGGAAACTGACAAGAACAGTAGCTCCTCTTCAGTTCGATACACTGTACTTGCTGGGAACAGACGCCAGTGCTATTTGCACTGTGTATGGCCATGGGAGTGCAATAGTGACTTTCCTTACCAGAACACAACTCTTGCTCATAAGACCAGAAACTGCATGTGATTCAACTCCATTTAGGACTGGGAAACAAACGCTACCTCGCCTTACATGAAACACACTCTGCTTTTGAGAAAAGAGCACTCTTCTTCTCTACTGTGTTTCCTATGGGGTCCGAACAGTGAGCTTGCTCAGAACAAAAGAACTGTGCTTCCTACACACACGGGCCATATCTAGTTCAACTCTGCTTAGGAACCTGACAAGAACAGTAGTTCCCCTTTAGTCCAATACACTGTACTTGCTGGGAACAGACGCCAGTGCTATTTGTCCTGTGTATGGCAATAGCAGCGCAATAGTGACTATTCTTACCATAAAACAACTCTTGCTCGTAGGACCAGAAACTGCATGTGTTTCAACTCCATTTAGGACTGGGAAACAAAAGCTAGCTCGCCTTACAAGAAACACACTCTGCTTTAGAGAAAAGAGCACTCTTCTACTCTACTGTGTTTCCTATAGGGCCAGAACGGTGAGCTTGCTTAGAACAAAAGAACTGTGCTTCCTACACACATGGGCCATATCTAGTTCACCTCTGCTTAGGAAACTGAAAAAAACAGTAGATCCTATTCAGTCCAATACACTGTACTTGCTGGGAACAGATGCGAGTGCTATTTGCACTTTGTATGGCAATGGGAGCACAATTATGACTCGTCTTACCAGAAAACAACTCTTGCTCGTAGGAAAAAAACTGCATGTGACTCAACTCCATTTAGGACTGGGAAACAAAATCTAGCTCGCCTTACAAGAAACACACTCTGCTTTTGAGAAAAGAGCACTCTTCTACTCTACTGTGTTTTCCATAGGGCCAGAACGGTGAGCTTGCTCAGAACATAAAAACTGAGCTTCCTACACACACGGGCCATATCTAGTTCAACTCTGCTTAGGAAACTGACAAGAACAGTAGCTCCTATTCAGTCCTATACACTGTACTTGCTGGGAACAGACGCCAGTGCTATTTGCACTGTGTATGGCAATGGGAGTGCAATAGTGACTTTCCTTACCAGAAAACAACTCTTGCTCATAGGACCAGAAACTGCATGTGATTCAACTCCATTTAGGACTGGGAAACAAATGCTACCTCGCCTTACATGAAACACACTCTGCTTTTGAGAAAAGAGCACTCTTCTACTCTACTGTGTTTCCTATGGGGTCCGAAGAGTGAGCTTGCTCAGAACAAAAGAACTGTGCTTCCTACACACATGGGCCATATAGTTCACCTCTGCTTAGGAAACTGAAAAGAACAGTAGATCCTATTCAGTCCAATACACTGTACTTGCTGGGAACAGACTCGAGTGCTATTTGCACTGTGTATGGCAATGGGAGCACAATAGTGACTCTTCTTACCAGAAAACAACTCTTGCTCATAGGACAAAAAACTGCATGTGACTCAACTCCATTTAGGACTGGGAAACAAACTCTAGCTCGCCTTACAAGAAACACACTCTGCTTTTGAGAAAAGAGCACTCTTCTACTCTACTGTGTTTCCTATAGGGCCAGAACAGTGAGCTTGCTCAGAACATAATAACTATGCTACCTACACACACGGGCCATATCTAGTTCAACTCTGCTTAGGAACCTGACAAGAACAGTAGATCCCCTTTAGTCCAATTCACTGTAATTGCTGGGAACAGACGCCAGTGCTATTTGTCCTGTGTATGGCACATGGCAGGGCAATAGTGACTTTCCTTACCAGAAAACAACTCTTGCTCATAGTACCAGAAACTTCATGGAATTCAACTCCATTTAGGACTGGGAAACAAACGCTAGCTCGCCTTACAAGAAACACATCTCTGCTTTAGAGAAAGGAGCACTCTTCTAGTCTACTGTGTTTCCTATAGGGCCAGAACAGTGAGCTTGCTCAGAACATAATAACTGTTCTTTCTACACACACAGGCCATATCTAGTTCAACTCTGCTTAGGAACCTGACAAGAACAGTAGATCCCCTTTAGTCCAATACACTGTACTTGCTGCTAACAGACGCCAGTGCTATTTGTCCTGTGTATTGCAATGGCAGCGCAATAGTGACTATTCTTACCATAAAACAACTCTTGCTCGTAGGACTTGAAACTGCGTGTGTTTCAACTCCATTTAGGAATGGGAAACAAACGCTAGCTCGCCTTACAAGAAACACACTCTGCTTTAGAGAAAAGAGCACTCTTCTACTCTATTGGGTTTCCTATGGGGTCCAAACAGTGAGCTTGCTCAGAACAAAAAAAATTGTGCTTCCTACACACACGGCCATATCTAGTTCAAGTCTGCTTAGGAACCTGACAAGAAAAGTAGATCCTCTTCAGTCCAATACACTGTACTTGCTGGCAACAGACGCCAGTGCTATTTGTCCTGTGTATGGCAATGGCAGCGCAATAGTGACTTTCCTTACCAGAAAACAACTCTTGCTCATAGTACCAGAAACTGCATGCGATTCAGCTCCATTTAGGACTGGGAAACAAACGCTAGCTCGCCTTACAAGAAACGCACTCTGCTTTAGAGAAAGAAGCACACTTCTAGTCTACTGTGTTTCCTATGGGGTCCAAACAGTGAGCTTGCTCAGAACAAAAGAACTGTGCTTCCTACACACACAGACCATATGTAGTTCAACTCTGCTTAGGAACCTGACAAGAACAGTAGCTCCTCTTCAGTCCAACACTGTACTTGCTGGGAACAGACGCGAGTGCTTTTTACACTGTGTATGGCAATGGGAGCACAATAGTGACTTTCCTTACCAGAAAACAACTCTTGTTCGTAGGACCAGAAACTGCATGTGATTCAACTCCATTTAGGACTAGGAAACAAACGCTAGCTTTCCCTATAAGAAACACACTCTGCTTTAGAGAAAAGAGCACTCTACTACTCTACTGTGTTTCCTAAAGGGCCAGAACACTGAGCTTGCTCAGAACATAAGAACTGAGCTTCCAACACACACGGGCCATATCTAGTTCAACTCTGCTTAGGAAACTGACAAGAACAGTAGCTCCTCTTCAGTCCGATACACTGTACTTGCTGGGAACAGACGCCAGTGCTATTTGCACTGTGCATGGCAATGGGAGTGCAATAGTGACTTTCCTTACCAGAACACAACTCTTGCTCATAAGACCAGAAATTGCATGTGATTCAACTCCATTTAGGACTGGGAAACAAACGCTACCTCGCCTTACATGAAACACACTCTGCTTTTGAGAAAAGAGCACTCTTCTACTCTACTGTGTTTCCTATGGGGTCCGAACAGTGAGCTTGCTCAAAACAAAAGAACTGTGCTTCCTACACACACGGGCCATATCTAGTTCAACTCTGCTTAGGAACCTGACAAGAACAGTAGTTCCCCTTTAGTCCAATACACTGTACTTGCTGGGAACAGACGCCAGTGCTATTTGTCCTGTGTATGGCAATGGCAGCGCAATAGTGACTATTCTTACCATAAAAGAACTCTTGCTCATAGGACCAGAAACTGCATGTGTTTCACCTCCATTTAGGACTGGGAAACAAACGCTAGCTTGCCTTACAAGATACACACTCTGCTTTAGATAAAAGAGCATTCTTCTGCTCTACTGTGTTTCCTATAGGGCCAGAACAGTGAGCTTGCTCAGAACAAAAGAACTGTGCTTCCTACACATGGGCCATATCTAGTTCAAATCTGCTTAGGAAACTGACAAGAACAGTAGCTCCTCTTCAGTTCGATACACTGTACTTGCTGGGAACAGTCGCGAGTGCTATTTGCACTGTAATGGCAATAGGAGTGCAATAGTGACTTTCCTTACCAGAAAACAACTCTTGCTCGTAGGACCAGAAACTGCATGTGATTCAACTCCATTTAGGACTGGGAAACAAACGCTAGCTCACCTTACAAGAAACACAGTCTGCTTTTGAGAAAAGAGCACTCTTCTACTCTACTGTGTTTCCTATGGGATCCAAACAGTGAGCTTGCTCAGAACAAAAAAAATTGTGCTTCCTACACACACGGCCATATCTAGTTCAAGTCTGCTTAGGAACCTGACAAGAACAGTAGATCCTCTTCAGTCCAATACACTGTACTTGCTGGCAACAGACACCAGTGCTATTTGTCCTGTGTATGGCAATGGCAGCGCAATAGTGACTTTCCTTACCAGAAAACAACTCTTGCTCCTAGTACATAAAACTGCATGGGATTCAACTCCATTTAGGATTGGGAAACAAATGCTAGCTCGCCTTACAAGAAACACACTCTGCTATAGAGAAAGGAGCACTCTTCTAGTCTACTGTATTTCTATGGGGTCCAAACAGTGAGCTTGCTCAGAACAAAAGAACTGTGCTTCCTACACACACGGACCATATGTAGTTCAACTCTGCTTAGGAAACTGACAAGAACAGTAGCTCCTCTTCAGTCCAACACTGTACTTGCTGGGAACAGACGCGAGTGCAGTTTGCACTGTGTATGGCAATGGGAGCACAATAGTGACTCGTCTTACCAGAAAACAACTCTTGCTCATAGGACAAAAAACTGCATGTGACTCAACTCCATTTAGGACTGGGAAACAAACTCTAGCTCGCCTTACAAGAAACACACTCTGCTTTTGAGAAAAGAGCACTCTTCTATTCTACTGTGTTTTCCATAGGGCCAGAACGGTGAGCTTGCTCAGAACAAAAAAACTGTGCTTCCTACACACACGGGCCATATCTAGTTCAACTCTGCTTAGGAAACTGACAAGAACAGGAGATCCTCTTCAGTCCGATACACTGTACTTGCTAGGAACAGACGAGAGTGCTATTTGCACTGAGTATGGCAATGGGAGCGCAATAGTGACTTTCCTTACCAGAAAACAACTCTTGCTCGTAGCACCAGAAACTGCATGTGATTCAACTCCATTTAGGACTGGGAAACAAACGCTAGCTCGCCTTACAAGAAACACACTCTGCTTTTGAGAAAAGAGCACTCTTCTACTCTACTGTGTTTCCTATGGGTTCCAAACAGTGAGCTTGCTCAGAACAAAAAAAATTGTGCTTCCTATACACACGGCCATATCTAGTTCAAGTCTGCTTAGGAACCTGACAAGAACAGTAGATCCTCTTCAGTAAAATACACTGTACTTGCTGGCAACAGACGCCAGTGCTATTTGTCCTGTGTATGGCAATGGCAGCGCAATAGTGACTTTCCTTACCAGAAAACAACTCTTGCTCATAGTACCAGAAACTGCATGCGATTCAGCTCCATTTAGGACTGGGAAACAAACGCTAGCTCGCCTTACAAGAAACGCACTCTGCTTTAGAGAAAGAAGCACACTTCTAGTCTACTGTGTTTCCTATGGGGTCCAAACAGTGAGCTTGCTCAGAACAAAAGAACTGTGCTTCCTACACACACAGACCATATGTAGTTCAACTCTGCTTAGGAACCTGACAAGAACAGTAGCTCCTCTTCAGTCCAACAACGTACTTGCTGGGAACAGACGCGAGTGCTTTTTACACTGTGTATGGCAATGGGAGCACAATAGTGACTTTCCTTACCAGAAAACAACTCTTGTTCGTAGGACCAGAAACTGCATGTGATTCAACTCCATTTAGGACTAGGAAACAAACGCTAGCTTTCCCTATAAGAAACACACTCTGCTTTAGAGAAAAGAGCACTCTACTACTCTACTGTGTTTCCTAAAGGGCCAGAACACTGAGCTTGCTCAGAACATAAGAACTGAGCTTCCAACACACACGGGCCATATCTAGTTCAACTCTGCTTAGGAAACTGACAAGAACAGTAGCTCCTCTTCAGTCCGATACACTGTACTTGCTGGGAACAGACGCCAGTGCTATTTGCACTGTGCATGGCAATGGGAGTGCAATAGTGACTTTCCTTACCAGAACACAACTCTTGCTCATAAGACCAGAAACTGCATGTGATTCAACTCCATTTAGGACTGGGAAACAAACGCTACCTCGCCTTACATGAAACACACTCTGCTTTTGAGAAAAGAGCACTCTTCTACTCTACTGTGTTTCCTATGGGGTCCGAACAGTGAGCTTGCTCAAAACAAAAGAACTGTGCTTCCTACACACACGGGCCATATCTAGTTCAACTCTGCTTAGGAACCTGACAAGAACAGTAGTTCCCCTTTAGTCCAATACACTGTACTTGCTGGGAACAGACGCCAGTGCTATTTGTCCTGTGTATGGCAATGGCAGCGCAATAGTGACTATTCTTACCATAAAAGAACTCTTGCTCATAGGACCAGAAACTGCATGTGTTTCACCTCCATTTAGGACTGGGAAACAAACGCTAGCTTGCCTTACAAGATACACACTCTGCTTTAGATAAAAGAGCATTCTTCTGCTCTACTGTGTTTCCTATAGGGCCAGAACAGTGAGCTTGCTCAGAACAAAAGAACTGTGCTTCCTACACATGGGCCATATCTAGTTCAAATCTGCTTAGGAAACTGACAAGAACAGTAGCTCCTCTTCAGTTCGATACACTGTACTTGCTGGGAACAGTCGCGAGTGCTATTTGCACTGTAATGGCAATAGGAGTGCAATAGTGACTTTCCTTACCAGAAAACAACTCTTGCTCGTAGGACCAGAAACTGCATGTGATTCAACTCCATTTAGGACTGGGAAACAAACGCTAGCTCACCTTACAAGAAACACAGTCTGCTTTTGAGAAAAGAGCACTCTTCTACTCTACTGTGTTTCCTATGGGATCCAAACAGTGAGCTTGCTCAGAACAAAAAAAATTGTGCTTCCTACACACACGGCCATATCTAGTTCAAGTCTGCTTAGGAACCTGACAAGAACAGTAGATCCTCTTCAGTCCAATACACTGTACTTGCTGGCAACAGACACCAGTGCTATTTGTCCTGTGTATGGCAATGGCAGCGCAATAGTGACTTTCCTTACCAGAAAACAACTCTTGCTCCTAGTACATAAAACTGCATGGGATTCAACTCCATTTAGGATTGGGAAACAAATGCTAGCTCGCCTTACAAGAAACACACTCTGCTATAGAGAAAGGAGCACTCTTCTAGTCTACTGTATTTCCTATGGGGTCCAAACAGTGAGCTTGCTCAGAACAAAAGAACTGTGCTTCCTACACACACGGACCATATGTAGTTCAACTCTGCTTAGGAAACTGACAAGAACAGTAGCTCCTCTTCAGTCCAACACTGTACTTGCTGGGAACAGACGCGAGTGCAGTTTGCACTGTGTATGGCAATGGGAGCACAATAGTGACTCGTCTTACCAGAAAACAACTCTTGCTCATAGGACAAAAAACTGCATGTGACTCAACTCCATTTAGGACTGGGAAACAAACTCTAGCTCGCCTTACAAGAAACACACTCTGCTTTTGAGAAAAGAGCACTCTTCTATTCTACTGTGTTTTCCATAGGGCCAGAACGGTGAGCTTGCTCAGAACAAAAAAACTGTGCTTCCTACACACACGGGCCATATCTAGTTCAACTCTGCTTAGGAAACTGACAAGAACAGGAGATCCTCTTCAGTCCGATACACTGTACTTGCTAGGAACAGACGAGAGTGCTATTTGCACTGAGTATGGCAATGGGAGCGCAATAGTGACTTTCCTTACCAGAAAACAACTCTTGCTCGTAGCACCAGAAACTGCATGTGATTCAACTCCATTTAGGACTGGGAAACAAACGCTAGCTCGCCTTACAAGAAACACACTCTGCTTTTGAGAAAAGAGCACTCTTCTACTCTACTGTGTTTCCTATGGGTTCCAAACAGTGAGCTTGCTCAGAACAAAAAAAATTGTGCTTCCTATACACACGGCCATATCTAGTTCAAGTCTGCTTAGGAACCTGACAAGAACAGTAGATCCTCTTCAGTAAAATACACTGTACTTGCTGGCAACAGACGCCAGTGCTATTTGTCCTGTGTATGGCAATGGCAGCGCAATAGTGACTTTCCTTACCAGAAAACAACTCTTGCTCATAGTACCAGAAACTTCATGGAATTCAACTCCATTTAGGACTGGGAAACAAACGCTAGCTCGCCTTACAAGAAACACACTCTGCTTTAGAGAAAGGAGCCCTCTTCTAGTCTACTGTGTTTCCTATAGGGCCAGAACAGTGAGCTTGCTCAGAACATAATAACTGTTCTTCCTACACACGGGCCATATCTAGTTCAACTCTGCTTAGGAAACTGACAAGAACAGTAGATCCCCTTTAATCCAATACACTGTACTTGCTGCTAACAGACGCCAGTGCTATTTGTCCTGTGTATGGCAATGGCAGCGCAATAGTGACTATTCTTACCAAAAAACAACTCTTGCTCGTAGGACCAGAAACTGCGTGTGTTTCAACTCCATTTAGGACTGGGAAACAAACCCTAGCTCGCCTTACAAGAAACACACTCTGCTTTAGAGAAAAGAGCACTCTTCTATTCTACTGGGTTTCCTATGGGGTCCAAACAGTGAGCTTGCTCAGAACAAAAAAAATTGTGCTTCCTACACACACGGCCATATCTATTTCAAGTCTGCTTAGGAACCTGACAAGAACAGTAGATCCTCTTCAGTCCAATACACTGTACTTGCTGGCAACAGACGCCAGTGCTATTTGTCCTGTGTATGGCAATGGCAGCGCAATAGTGACTTTCCTTACCAGAAAACAACTCTTGCTCATAGTACCAGAAACTGCATGCGATTCAGCTCCATTTAGGACTGGGAAACAAACGCTACCTCGCCTTACAAGAAACACACTCTGCTTTAGAGAAAGAAGCACTCTTCTAGTCTACTGTGTTTCCTATGGGGTCCAAACAGTGAGCTTGCTCAGAACAAAAGAACTGTGCTTCCTACACACACAGACCATATGTAGTTCAACTCTGCTTAGGAACCTGACAAGAACAGTAGCTCCTCTTCAGTCCAACACTGTACTTGCTGGGAACAGACGCGAGTGCTTTTTGCACTGTGTATGGCAATGGGAGCACAATAGTGACTTTCCTTACCAGAAAACAACTCTTGTTCGTAGGACCAGAAACTGCATGTGATTCAACTCCATTTAGGACTAGGAAACAAATGCTAGCTTTCCCTACAAGAAACACACTCTGCTTTAGAGAAAAGAGCACTCTACTACTCTACTGTGTTTCTTAAAGGGCCAGAACACTGAGCTTGCTCAGAACATAAGAACTGAGCTTCCAACACACACGGGCCATATCTAGTTCAACTCTCCTTAGGAAACTGACAAGAACAGTATCTCCTCTTCAGTCCGATACACTGTACTTGCTGGGAACAGACGCCAGTGCTATTTGCACTGTGTATGGCCATGGGAGTGCAATAGTGACTTTCCTTACCAGAACACAACTCTTGCTCATACGACCAGAAACTGCATGTGATTCAACTCCATTTAGGACTGGGAAACAAACGCTACCTCGCCTTACATGAAACACACTCTGCTTTTGAGAAAAGAGCACTCTTCTACTCTACTGTGTTTCCTATGGGGTCCGAACAGTGAGCTTGCTCAAAACAAAAGAACTGTGCTTCCTACACACACGGGCCATATCTAGTTCAACTCTGCTTAGGAACCTGACAAGAACAGTAGTTCCCCTTTAGTCCAATACACTGTACTTGCTGGGAACAGACGCCAGTGCTATTTGTCCTGTGTATGGCAATGGCAGCGCAATAGTGACTATTCTTACCATAAAAGAACTCTTGCTCATAGGACCAGAAACTGCATGTGTTTCACCTCCATTTAGGACTGGGAAACAAACGCTAGCTTGCCTTACAAGATACACACTCTGCTTTAGATAAAAGAGCATTCTTCTGCTCTACTGTGTTTCCTATAGGGCCAGAACAGTGAGCTTGCTCAGAACAAAAGAACTGTGCTTCCTACACATGGGCCATATCTAGTTCAAATCTGCTTAGGAAACTGACAAGAACAGTAGCTCCTCTTCAGTTCGATACACTGTACTTGCTGGGAACAGTCGCGAGTGCTATTTGCACTGTATATGGCAATAGGAGTGCAATAGTGACTTTCCTTACCAGAAAACAACTCTTGCTCGTAGGACCAGTAACTGCATGTGATTCAACTCCATTTAGGACTGGGAAACAAACGCTAGCTCGCCTTACAAGAAACACACTCTGCTTTTGAGAAAAGAGCACTCTTCTACTCTACTGGGTTTCCTATGGGGTCCAAACAGTGAGCTTGCTCAGAACAAAAAAAATTGTGCTTCCTACACACACGGCCATATCTAGTTCAAGTCTGCTTAGGAACCTGACAAGAACAGTAGATCCTCTTCAGTCCAATACACTGTACTTGCTGGCAACAGACGCCAGTGCTATTTGTCCTGTGTATGGCAATGGCAGCGCAATAGTGACTTTCCTTACCAGGAAACAACTCTTGCTCATAGTACCAGAAACTGCATGCGATTCAGCTCCATTTAGGACTGGGAAACAAACGCTACCTCGCCTTACAAGAAACACACTCTGCTTTAGAGAAAGAAGCACTCTTCTAGTCTACTGTGTTTCCTATGGGGTCCAAACAGTGAGCTTGCTCAGAACAAAAGAACTGTGCTTCCTACACACACAGACCATATGTAGTTCAACTCTGCTTAGGAACCTGACAAAACAGTAGCTCCTCTTCAGTCCAACACTGTACTTGCTGGGAACAGACGCGAGTGCTTTTTGCACTGTGTATGGCAATGGGAGCACAATAGTGACTTTCCTTACCAGAAAACAACTCTTGTTCGTAGGACCAGAAACTGCATGTGATTCAACTCCATTTAGGACTAGGAAACAAACGCTAGCTTTCCCTACAAGAAACACACTCTGCTTTAGAGAAAAGAGCACTCTTCTACTCTACTGTGTTTCCTATGGGGTCCGAACAGTGAGCTTGCTCAAAACAAAAGAACTGTGCTTCCTACACACATGGGCCATATAGTTCACCTCTGCTTACGAACCTGACAAGAACAGTAGCTCGTCTTCAGTCCAACACTGTACTTGCTGGGAACAGACGCGAGTGCTATTTGCACTGTGAATGGCAATGGGAGCGCAATAGTGACTTTCCTTACCAGAAAACAACTCTTGTTTGTAGAACCAGAAACTGCATGTGATTCAATTGCATTTAGGACTAGGAAACAAACACTAGCTTGCCTTACAAGAAACAACTCTGCTTCTGAGAAAAGAGCACTCTTCTACTCTACTGTGTTTCCTATGGGGTCCGAACAGTGAGCTTGCTCAGAACAAAAGAACGGTGCTTCCTACACACATGGGCCATATAGTTCACCTCTGCTTAGGAAACTGAAAAGAACAGTAGATCCTATTCAGTCCAATACACTGTACTTGCTGGGAAGAGACTCGAGTGCTATTTGCACTGTGTATGGCAATGGGAGCACAATAGTGACTCGTCTTACCAGAAAACAACTCTTGCTCATAGGACAAAAAACTGCATGTGACTCAACTCCATTTAGGACTGGGAAACAAACTCTAGCTCGCCTTACAAGAAACACACTCTGCTTTTGAGAAAAGAGCACTCTTCTACTCTACTGTGTTTCCCATAGGGCCAGAACGGTGAGATTTCTCAGAACAAAAAAACTGTGCTTCCTACACACACGGGCCATATCTAGTTCAACTCTGCTTAGGAAACTGACAAGAACGTAGCTCCTCTTCAGTCCGATACACTGTATCTGCTGGCATCAGATGCGAGTGCTATTTGCAATGGGAGCGCAATAGTGACTTTCCTTACCAGAAACAACTCTTGCTCGTAGGACCAGAAACTGCATGTGATTCAACTCCATTTAGGACTGGGAAACAAACGCTAGCTCGCCTTACAAGAAACACACTCTGCTTTTGAGAAAAGAGCACTCTTCTACTCTACCGTGTTTCCTATAGGGCCAGAACAGTGAGCTTGCTCAGAACATAATAACTATGCTTCCTACACACACGGGCCATATCTAGTTCAACTCTGCTTAGGAACCTGACAAGAACAGTAGATCCCCTTTAGTCCAATACACTGTACTTGCTGCTAACAGATGCCAGTGCTATTTGTCCTGTGTATTGCAATGGCAGCGCAATAGTGACTATTCTTACCATTAAACAACTCTTGCTCGTAGGACCAGAAACTGCGTGTGTTTCAACTCCATTTAGGAATGGGAAACAAACGCTAGCTCGCCTTACAAGAAGCACACTCTGCTTTAGAGAAAAGAGCACTCTTCTACTCTACTGTGTTTCCTATGGGGTCCAAACAGTGAGCTTGCTCAGAACAAAAAAAATTGTGCTTCCTACACACACGGCCATATCTAGTTCAAGTCTGCTTAGGAACCTGACAAGAACAGTAGATCCTCTTCAGTCCAATACACTGTACTTGCTGGGAACAGACGCAAGTGCTATTTGTCCTGTGTATGGCAATGGGAGCACAATAGTGACTTTCCTTACCAGAAAACAACTCTTGTTCGTAGGACCAGAAACTGCATGTGATTCAACTCCATTTAGGACTAGGAAACAAACGCTAGTTTTCCCTACAAGAAACACACTCTGCTTTAGAGAAAAGAGCACTCTTCTACTCTACTGTGTTTTTTCTATAGGGCCAGAATGGTGAGCTTGCTCAGAACAAAAGAACTGTGCTTCCTACACACATGGGCCATATCTAGTTCACCTCTGCTTAGGAACCTGACAAGAACAGTAGCTCGTCTTCAGTCCAACACTGTACTTGCTGGGAACAGACGCGAGTGCTATTTGCACTGTGAATGGCAAAGGGAGCGCAATAGTGACTTTCCTTACCAGAAAACAACTCTTGTTTGTAGAACCAGAAACTGCATGTGATTCAATTGCATTTAGGACTAGGAAACAAACACTAGCTTGCCTTACAAGAAACAACTCTGCTTCTGAGAAAAGAGCACTCTTCTACTCTACTGTGTTTCCTAAAGGGCCGGAACAGTGAGCTTGCTCAGAACATAAGAACTGAGCTTCCAACACACACTGGCCATATCTAGTTCAACTCTGCTTAGGAAACTGACAAGAACAGTAGCTCCTCTTCAGTCCGATACACTGTACTTGCTGGGAACAGACGCCAGTGCTATTTGCACTGTGTATGGCAATGGGAGTGCAATAGTGACATTCCTTACCAGAACACAACTCTTGCTCATAAGACCAGAAACTGCATGTGATTCAACTCCATTTAGGACTGGGAAACAAACGCTACCTCGCCTTACATGAAACACACTCTGCTTTTGAGAAAAGAGCACTCTTCTACTCTACTGTGTTTCCTATGGGGTCTGAACAGTGAGCTTGCTCAGAACAAAAGAACTGTGCTTCCTACACACACGGGCCATATCTAGTTCAACTCTGCTTAGGAACCTGACAAGAACAGTAGTTCCCCTTTAGTCCAATACACTGTACTTGCGGGGAACAGACGCGAGTAGTATTTGCACTGTGTTTGGCATTGGAGCACAATAGTGACTTGTCTTACCAGAAAACAACTTATGCTCGTAGGACAAAAAGCTGCATGTGACTCAACTCCATTTAGGACTGGGAAACAAACGCTAGCTCGACTTACAAGAAACACACTCTGCTTTTGAGAAAAGAGCACTCTTCTACTCTACTGTGTTTCCTATGTGGTCCGAACAGTGAGCTTTCTCAGAACAAAAGAACTGTGCTTCCTACACACACGGCCATATCTAGTTCACTTCTGCATAGGAACCTGACAAGAACAGTAGATGCTCTTCAGTACAATACACTGTACTTGCTGGGAACAGACGCCAGTGCTATTTGCACTGTGTATGGCAATGGCAGCGCAATAGTGACTCTTCTTACCAGAAAACAACTCTTGCTTGTAAGAACAGAAACTGCATGTGATTCAACTCCATTTAGGACTGGGAAACAAAAGCTAGCTCACCTTACAAGAAACACACGCTGCTTTAGAGAAAAGAGCACTCTTCTACTCTACTTTGTTTCCTATAGGGCCAGAACAGTGAGCTTGCTCAGAACAAAAGAACTGTGCTTCCTACACATGGGCCATATCTAGTTCAACTCTGCTTAGGAAACTGACAAGAACAGTAGCTCCTCTTCAGTTCGATACACTGTACTTGCTGGGAACAGACGCCAGTGCTATTTGCACTGTGTATGTCAATGGGAGCGCAATAGTGACTTTCCTTACCAGAAAACAACTCTTGCTCGTAAGACCAGAAACTGCATGTGAATCAAATCCATTTAGGACTGGGAAACAAATGCTAGCTCGCCTTACATGAAACACACTCTGCTTTTGAGAAAAGAGCACTATTCTACTCTACTGTGTTTCCTATGGGGTCCGAACAGTGAGCTTGCTCAGAACAAAAGAACTGTGCTTCCTACACACACGGGCCATATCTAGTTCAACTCTGCTTAGGAAACTGACAAGAACAATAGCTCCTCTTCCTTCCAATACACTGTACTTGCAGGGAACAGACGCGAGTGCTATTTGCACTGTGTATGGCAATTGGAGCACAATATTGACTTGTCTTACCAGAAAACAACTCTTGCTCGTAGGACAAAAAACTGCATGTGACTCAACTCCATTTAGGACTAGGAAACAAACGCTAGCTTGACTTCCAAGAAACACACTCTGCTTTTGAGAAAAGAGCACTCTTCTACTCTACTGTGTTTCCTATAGAGCCAGAAGAGTGAACTTGCTCAGAACATTAGAACTGTGCTTCCTACACACACGGACATATCTAGTTCAATTCTGCTTAGGAACCTGACAAGAACAATAGATCCTCTTCTGTACAATACACTGTACTTGCTGGGAACAGACGCCAGTGCTATTTGTCCTGTGTATGGCAATGGCAGGGCAATAGTGACTCTTCTTACCATAAAACAACCCTTGCTCGTAGGACTAGAAACTGCATGTGATTCAACTCCATTTAAGACTGGGAAACAAACGATAGCTCGACTTCCAAGAAACACACTCTGCTTTTGAGAAAAGAGCACTCTTCTACTCTACTGTGTTTCCTATAGAGCCAGAAGATTGAACTTGCTCAGAACATTAAGACTGTGCTTCCTACAAACACGGCCATATCTAGTTCAATTCTGCTTAGGAACCTGACAAGAACAGTAGATCCTCTTCTGTACAGTACACTGTACTTGCTGGGAACAGACGCCAGTGCTATTTGTCCTGTGTATGGCAATGGCAGTGCAATAGTGACTCTTCTTACCATAAAACAACTCTTGCTCGAAGGACTAGAAACTGCATGTGATTCAACTCCGTTTAGTACTGGGAAACAAACGCTAGCTCGCCTTACAAGTAACACACTCTGCTTTAGGGAAAAGAGCACTCTTCTACTCTATTGTGTTTCCTATAGGGCCAGAACAGTGAGCTTTCTCAGAACAAAAGAACTGTGCTTCCTACACACGGGCCATAACTAGTTCAACTCTGCTTAGGAAACTGACGAGAACAGTAGCTCCTCTTCAGTCCGATACACTGTACTTGCTGGGAACAGACGCGAGTGCTATTTGCACTGTGTATGGCAATGGGAGCACAATAGTGACTTTCCTTATGAGAAAACAACTCTTGCTCGTAGGACCAGAAACTGCATGTGATTCAACTCCATTTAACTGGGAAACAAATGCTAGCTCGCCTTACAAGAAACACACTCTGCTTTTGAGAAAAGAGCACTCTTCTACTCTACTGTGTTTCCTATGGGGTCCGAACAGTGAGCTTGCTCAGAACAAAAGAACTGTGCTTTCTACACCCATGGGCCATATCTAGTTCAACTCTGCTTAGGAAACAAACAAGAACAGTAGCTCCTCTTCAGTCCGATACACTGTACTTGCGGGGAACAGACGCGAGTGCTATTTGCACTGTGTATGGCATTGGAGCACAATAGTGACTCGTCTTACCAGAAAACAACTCTTGCTCGTAGGACAAAAAACTGCATGTGACTCAACTCCATTTAGGACTGGGAAACAAACGCTAGCTCGCCTTACAAGAAACACACTCTGCTTTTGAGAAAAGAGCACTCTTCTACTCTACTGTGTTTCCTATGGGGTCCAAACAGTGAGCTTGCTCAGAACAAAAGAACTGTGCTTCCTACACACACGGCCATATCTAGTTCAATTCTGCTTAGGAACCTGACAAGAACAGTAGATCCTCTTCAGTCCAATACACTGTACTTGCTGGGAACAGACCCCAGTGCTATTTGCCCTGTGTATGGCAATGGCAGCGCAATAGTGACTCTTCTTACCAGAAAACAACTCTTGCTTGTAGGACCAGAAACTGCATGTGATTCAACTCCATTTAGGACTTGGAAACAAATGCTAGCACGCCTTACAAGAAACACACTCTGCTTTTTAGAAAAGAGCACTCTTCTACTCTACTGTGTTTCCTATGGGGTCCGAACAGTGAGCTTGCTCAGAACAAAAGAACTGTGCTTCCTACACACGGACCATATCTAGTTCAACTCTGCTTAGGAAACTGACAAGAACATTAGCTCCTTTTCAGTCCGATACACTGTACTTGCTGGGAATAGACGGGAGAGCTATTTGCACTATGTATTTCAAGGGGAGCGCAATAGTGACTTTCCTTACCAGAAAACAACTCTTGCTCTTAGGACCAGAAACTGCATGAGATTCAACTCCATTTAGGACTGGGAAACAAACGCTAGCTCGCCTTACAAGAAACACATTCTGCTTTTGAGAAAAGAGCACTCTTCTACTCTACTGTGTTTCCTATGGTGTCTGAAGAGTGAGCTTGCTCAAAACAAAAGAACTGTGCTTCCTACACACACGGCCATATCTAGTTCAAGTCTGCTTAGGAACCTGACAAGAACAGTAGATCCTCTTCAGTCCAATACACTATACTTGCTAGGAACAGACGCCAGTGCTATTTGTCCTGTGTATGGCAATGGGAGCACAATAGTGACTTTCCTTACCAGAAAACAACTCTTGTTCGTAGGACCAGAAACTGCATGTGATTCAACTCCATTTAGGACTAGGAAACAAACGCTAGTTTTCCCTACAAGAAACACACTCTGCTTTAGAGAAAAGAGCACTCTTCTACTCTACTGTGTTTCCTAAAGGGCCAGAACAGTGAGCTTGCTCAGAACATAAGAACTGAGCTTCCAACACACACTGGCCATATCTAGTTCAACTCTGCTTAGGAAACTGACAAGAACAGTAGCTCCTCTTCAGTCCGATACACTGTACTTGCTGGGAACAGACGCCAGTGCTATTTGCACTGTGTATAGCAATGGGAGTGCAATAGTGACATTCCTTACCAACACAACTCTTGCTCATAAGACCAGAAATTGCATGTGATTCAACTCCATTTAGGACTGGGAAACAAACGCTAGCTCGCCTTACAAGAAACACACTCTGCTTTAGAGAAAAGAGCACTCTTCTACTCTACTGTGTTTCCTATAGGGCCAGAATGGTGAGCTTGCTCAGAACAAAAGAACTGTGCTTCCTACACACATGGGCCATATCTAGTTCACCTCTGCTTAGGAACCTGACAAGAACAGTAGCTCGTCTTCAGTCCAACACTGTACTTGCTGGGACAGACGCGAGTACTATTTGCACTGTGAATGGCAATGGGAGCGCAATAGTGACTTTCCTTACCAGAAAACAACTCTTTTTTGTAGAACCAGAAACTGCATGTGATTCAATTGCATTTAGGACTAGGAAACAAACACTAGCTTGCCTTACAAGAAACAACTCTGCTTCTGAGAAAAGAGCACTCTTCTACTCTACTGTGTTTCCTATGGTGTCAGAACAGTGAGCTTGCTCAGAACAAAAGAACGGTGCTTCCTACACACATGGGCCATATAGTTCACCTCTGCTTAGGAAACTGAAAAGAACAGTAGATCCTATTCAGTCCAATACACTGTACTTGCTGGGAACAGACTCGAGTGCTATTTGCACTGTGTATGGCAATGGGAGCACAATAGTGACTCGTCTTACCAGAAAACAACTCTTGCTCATAGGACATAAAACTGCATGTGACTCAACTCCATTTAGGACTGGGAAACAAACTCTAGCTCGCCTTACAAGAAACACACTCTGCTTTTGAGAAAAGAGCACTCTTCTACTCTACTGTGTTTCTCATAGGGCCAGAACGGTGAGATTTCTCAGAACAAAAAAACTGTGCTTCCTACACACACGGGCCATATCTAGTTCAACTCTGCTTAGGAAACTGACAAGAACAGTAGCTCCTCTTCAGTCCAATACACTGTACCTGCTGGCATCAGATGCGAGTGCTATTTGCACTGTGTATGGCAATGGGAGCGCAATAGTGACTTTCCTTACCAGAAAACAACTCTTGCTCGTAGGACCAGAAACTGCATGGGATTCAACTCCATTTAGGACTGGGAAAAAAACGCTAGCTTGCCTTACAAGAAACACACTCTGCTTTTGAGAAAAGAGCACTCTTCTACTCTACTGTGTTTCCTATAGGGCCAGAACAGTGAGCTTGCTCAGAACATAATAACTTGCTTCGTACACACACGGGCCATATCTAGTTAAACTCTGCTTAGGAACCTGACAAGAACAGTAGATCCCCTTTAGTCCAATACACTGTACTTGCTGCTAACAGACGCCAGTGCTATTTGTCCTGTGTATGGCAATGGCAGCGCAATAGTGACTATTCTTACCATAAAACAACTCTTGCTCGTAGGACCAGAAACTGCGTGTGTTTCAACTCCATTTAGGAATGGGAAACAAACGCTAGATCGCCTTACAAGAAGCACACTCTGCTTTAGAGAAAAGAGCACTCTTCTACTCTACTGTGTTTCCTATGGGGTCCAAACAGTGAGCTTGCTCAGAACAAAAAAAATTGTGCTTCCTACACACACGGCCATATCTAGTTCAAGTCTGCTTAGGAACCTGACAAGAACAGTAGATCCTCTTCAGTCCAATACACTGTACTTGCTGGGAACAGACGCGAGTGCTATTTGTCCTGTGTATGGCAATGGGAGCACAATAGTGACTTTCCTTACCAGAAAACAACTCTTGTTCGTAGGACCAGAAACTGCATGTGATTCAACTCCATTTAGGACTAGGAAACAAACGCTAGTTTTCCCTACAAGAAACACACTCTGCTTTAGAGAAAAGAGCACTCTTCTACTCTACTGTGTTTCCTAAAGGGCCAGAACAGTGAGCTTGCTCAGAACATAAGAACTGAGCTTCCAACACACACTGGCCATATCTAGTTCAACTCTGCTTAGGAAACTGACAAGAACAGTAGCTCCTCTTCAGTCCGATACACTGTACTTGCTGGGAACAGACGCCAGTGCTATTTGCACTGTGTATGGCAATGGAAGTGCAATAGTGACATTCCTTACCAGAACACAACTCTTGCTCATAAGACCAGAAACTGCATGTGATTCAACTCCATTTAGGACTGGGAAACAAACGCTACCTCGCCTTACATGAAACACACTCTGCTTTTGAGAAAAGAGCACTCTTCTACTCTACTGTGTTTCCTATGGGGTCCGAACAGTGAGCTTGCTCAGAACAAAAGAACTGGGCTTCCTACACACACGGGCCATATCTAGTTCAACTCTGCTTAGGAACCTGACAAGAACAGTAGTTCCCCTTTAGTCCAATACACTGTACTTGCGGGGAACAGACGCGAGTAGTATTCGCACTGTGTTTGGCATTGGAGCACAATAGTGACTCGTCTTACTAGAAAACAACTCTTGCTCGTAGGACAAAAAGCTGCATGTGACTCAACTCCATTTAGGACTGGGAAACAAACGCTAGCTCGACTTACAAGAAACACACTCTGGTTTTGAGAAAAGAGCACTATTCTACTCTACTGTGTTTCCTATGTGGTCCGAACAGTGAGCTTGCTCAGAACAAAAGAACTGTGCTTCCTACACACACGGCCATATCTAGTTCAATTCTGCTTAGGAACCTGACAAGAAGAGTAGATCTTCTATAGTCCAATACACTGTACTTGCTGGGAACAGACGCCAGTGCTATTTGTCCTGGGTATGGCAATGGCAGTGCAATAGTGACTCTTCTTACCGTAAAACAACTCTTGCTTGTAGGACCAGAAACTGCATGTGATTCAACTCCATTTAGGACTGGGAAACAAAAGCTGGCTCACCTTACAAGAAACACACTCTGCTTTAGAGAAAAGAGCACTCTTCTACTCTACTGTGTTTCCTATAGGGCCAGAACTGTTAGTTTGCTCAGAACAAAAGAACTGTGCTTCCTACACACGGGCCATATCTAGTTCAACTCTGCTTAGGAAACTGACAAGAACAGTAGCACCTCTTCAGTCCGATACACTGTACTTGCTGGGAACAGACGCCAGTGCTATTTGCACTGTGTGTGGCATTGGGAGCGCAATAGTGACTTTCCTTACCAGAAAACAACTCTTGCTCGTAAGACCAGAAACTGCATGTGATTCAACTCCATTTAGGACTGGGAAACAAATGCTAGCTCGCATTACATAAAACACACTCTGCTTTTGAGAAAAGAGCACTCTTCTACTCTACTGTGTTTCCTAAGGGGTCCGAACAGTGAGCTTGCTCAGAACAAAAGAACTGTGCTTCCTACACACATGGGCCATATCTAGTTCAACTCTGCTTAGGAAACTGACAAGGACAATAACTCCTCTTCCTTCCAATACACTGTACTTGCAGGGAACAGATGTGAGTGCTATTTGCACTGTGTATGGCAATTGGAGCACAATAGTGACTTGTCTTACCAGAAAACAACTCTTGCTCGTAGGACAAAAAACTGCATGTGACTCAACTCCATTTGGGACTAGGAAACAAACGCTAGCTCGACTTCCAAGAAACACACTCTGCTTTTGAGAAAAGAGCACTCTTCTACTCTACTGTGTTTCCTATAGAGCCAGAAGATTGAACTTGCTCAGAACGTTAAAACTGTGCTTCCTACACACACGGCCATATGTAGTTCAATTCTGCTTAGGAACCTGACAAGAACAGTAGATCCTCTTCTGTACAATACACTGTACTTGCTGGGAACAGACGCCAGTGCTATTTGTCCTGTGTATGGCAATGGCAGTGCAATAGTGACTCTTCTTACCATAAAACAACTCTTGCTCGTAGGACTAGAAACTGCATGTGATTCAACTCCATTTAGGACTGGGAAACAAACGCTAGCTCGCCTTACAAGAAACACACTCTGCTTTAGGGAAAAGAGCACTCTTCTACTCTATTGTGTTTCCTATACGGCCAGAACAGTGAGGTTTCTCAGAACAAAAGAACTGTGCTTCCTACACACACGGCCATATCTAGTTCAATTCTGTTTAGGAAACTGACAAGAACAGTAGCTCCTCTTCAGTCTGATACACTGTACTTGCTGGGAACAGACGCGAGTGCTATTTGCACTGTGTATGGCAATGGGAGCGCAATAGTGACTTTCCTTACCAGAAAACAACTCTTGCTCGTAGGACCAGAAACTGCATGTGATTCAACTCCATTTAGGACTGGGAAACAAATGCTAGCTCGCCTTACAAGAAACACACTCTGCTTCTGAGAAAAGAGCACTCTTTTACTCTACTGTGTTTCCTATGGGGTCCGAACAGTGAGCTTGCTCAGAACAAAAGAACTGTGCTTTCTACACACACGGGCCATATCTATTTCAACTCTGCTTAGGAAACAAACAAGAACAGTAGGTCCTCTTCAGTCCGATACACTGTACTTGCGGGGAACAGACGCGAGTGCTATTTGCACTGTGTATGGCATTGGAGCACAATAGTGACTCGTCTTACCAGAAAACAACTCTTGCTCGTTGGACAAAAAACTGCCTGTGACTCAACTCCATTGAGGACTGGGAAACAAACGCTAGCTCGCCTTACAAGAAACACACTCTGCTTTTGAGAAAAGAGCACTCTTCTACTCTACTGTGTTTCCTATGGGTTCCGAACAGTGAGCTTGCTCAGAACAAAAGAACTGTGCTTCCTACACATGGGCCATATCTAGTTTAACTCTGCTTAGGAAACTGACAAGAACAGTAGCTCCTCTTCAGTCCGATACACTGTACTTTCTCGGAACAGACGCGAGTGCTATTTGCACTGTGTATGTCAATGGGAGCACAATAGTGACTTTCCTTACCAGAAAACAACTCTTGCTCGTAGGACAAAAAACTGCATGTGACTCAACTCCATTTAGGACTAGGAAAGAAACGCTAGCTCGACTTCCAAGAAACACACTCTGCTTTTGATAAAAGAGCACTCTTTTACTCTACTGTGTTTCATATAGAGCCAGAAGAGTGAACTTGCTCAGAACATTAGAACTGTGCTTCCTACACACACGGCCATATCTAGTTCAATTCTGCTTAGGAACCTGACAAGAACAGTAGATCCTCTTCTGTACAATACACTGTACTTGCTGGGAACAGACGCCAGTGCTATTTGTCCTGTGTATGGCAATGGCAGTGCAATAGTGACTCTTCTTACCATAAAACAACTCTTGCTCGTAGGACTAGAAACTGCATGTGATTAAACTCCGTTTAGTACTGGGAAACAAACGCTAGCTCACCTTACAAGAAACACACTCTGCTTTAGGGAAAAGAGCACTCTTCTACTCTATTGTGTTTCCTATAGGGCCAGAACAGTGAGCTTTCTCAGAACAAAAGAACTGTGCTTCCTACACACGGGCCATAACTAGTTCAACTCTGCTTAGGAAACTGACAAGAACAGTAGCTCCTCTTCAGTCCGATACACTGTACTTGCTGGGAACAGACGCGAGTGCTATTTGCACTGTGTATGGCATTGGGAGCGCAATAGTGACTATCCTTACGAGAAAACAACTCTTGCTCGTAGGACCAGAAACTGCATGTGATTCAACTCCATTTAGGACTGGGAAACAAATGCTAGCACGCCTCACAAGAAACACACTCTGCTTTTGAGAAAAGAGCACTCTTCTACTGTACTGTGTTTCCTATGGGGTCTGAACAGTGAGCTTGCTCAGAACAAAAGAACTGTGCTTTCTACACACATGGACCATATCTAGTTCAACTCTGCTTGGGAAACAAACAAGAACAGTAGCTCCTCTTCAGTCCGATACACTGCACTTGCGGGGAACAGACGCGAGTGCTATTTGTACTGTGTATGGCATTGGAGCACAATAGTGACTCGTCTTACCAGAAAACAACTCTTGCTCGTAGGACAAAAAACTGCATGTGACTCAACTCCATTTAGGACTGGGAAACAAACGCTAGCTCGACTTACAAGAAACACACTCTGCTTTTGAGAAAAGAGCACTCTTCTACTCTACTGTGTTTCCTATGTGGTCCGAACAGTGAGCTTTCTCAGAACAAAAGAACTGTGCTTCCTACACACACGGCCATATCTAGTTCACTTCTGCATAGGAACCTGACAAGAACAGTAGATCCTCTTCAGTCCAATACACTCTACTTGCTGGGAACAGACGCCAGTGCTATTTGTCCTGTGTATGGCAATGGCAGCGCAATAGTGACTCTTCTTACCAGAAAACAACTCTTGCTTGTAAGAACAGAAACTGCATGTGATTCAACTCCATTTAGGACTGGGAAACAAAAGCTGGCTCACCTTACAAGAAACACACTCTGCTTTAGAGAAAAGAGCACTCTTCTACTCTACTTTGTTTCCTATATGGCCAGAACAGTGAGCTTGCTCAGAACAAAAGAACTGTGCTTCCTACACGTGGGCCATATCTAGTTCAACTCTGCTTAGGAAACTGACAAGAACAGTAGCTCCTCTTCAGTCCGATACACTGTACTTGCTGGGAACAGACGCGAGTGCTATTTGCACTGTGTATGTCAATGGGAGCGCAATAGTGACTTTCCTTACCAGAAAACAACTCTTGCTCGTAAGACCAGAAACTGCATGTGATTCAAATCCATTTAGGACTGGGAAACAAATGCTAGCTCGCCTTACATGAAACACACTCTGCTTTTGAGAAAAGAGCACTATTCTACTCTACTGTGTTTCCTATGGGGTCCGAACAGTGAGCTTGCTCAGAACAAAAGAACTGTGCTTCCTACACACGGACCATATCTAGTTCAACTCTGCTTAGGAAACTGACAAGAACATTAGCTCCTTTTCAGTCCGATACACTGTACTTGCTGGGAATAGACGGGAGAGCTATTTGCACTATGTATTTCAAGGGGAGCGCAATAGTGACTTTCCTTACCAGAAAACAACTCTTGCTCTTAGGACCAGAAACTGCATGAGATTCAACTCCATTTAGGACTGGGAAACAAACGCTAGCTCGCCTTACAAGAAACACATTCTGCTTTTGAGAAAAGAGCACTCTTCTACTCTACTGTGTTTCCTATGGTGTCTGAAGAGTGAGCTTGCTCAAAACAAAAGAACTGTGCTTCCTACACACACGGCCATATCTAGTTCAAGTCTGCTTAGGAACCTGACAAGAACAGTAGATCCTCTTCAGTCCAATACACTATACTTGCTAGGAACAGACGCCAGTGCTATTTGTCCTGTGTATGGCAATGGGAGCACAATAGTGACTTTCCTTACCAGAAAACAACTCTTGTTCGTAGGACCAGAAACTGCATGTGATTCAACTCCATTTAGGACTAGTAAACAAACGCTAGTTTTCCCTACAAGAAACACACTCTGCTTTAGAGAAAAGAGCACTCTTCTACTCTACTGTGTTTCCTAAAGTGCCAGAACAGTGAGCTTGCTCAGAACATAAGAACTGAGCTTCCAACACACACTGGCCATATCTAGTTCAACTCTGCTTAGGAAACTGACAAGAACAGTAGCTCCTCTTCAGTCCGATACACTGTACTTGCTGGGAACAGACGCCAGTGCTATTTGCACTGTGTATAGCAATGGGAGTGCAATAGTGACATTCCTTACCAACACAACTCTTGCTCATAAGACCAGAAATTGCATGTGATTCAACTCCATTTAGGACTGGGAAACAAACGCTAGCTCACCTTACAAGAAACACACTCTGCTTTAGAGAAAAGAGCACTCTTCTACTCTACTGTGTTTCCTATAGGGCCAGAATGGTGAGCTTGCTCAGAACAAAAGAACTGTGCTTCCTACACACATGGGCCATATCTAGTTCACCTCTGCTTAGGAACCTGACAAGAACAGTAGCTCGTCTTCAGTCCAACACTGTACTTGCTGGGACAGACGCGAGTACTATTTGCACTGTGAATGGCAATGGGAGCGCAATAGTGACTTTCCTTACCAGAAAACAACTCTTTTTTGTAGAACCAGAAACTGCATGTGATTCAATTGCATTTAGGACTAGGAAACAAACACTAGCTTGCCTTACAAGAAACAACTCTGCTTCTGAGAAAAGAGCACTCTTCTACTCTACTGTGTTTCCTATGGTGTCAGAACAGTGAGCTTGCTCAGAACAAAAGAACGGTGCTTCCTACACACATGGGCCATATAGTTCACCTCTGCTTAGGAAACTGAAAAGAACAGTAGATCCTATTCAGTCCAATACACTGTACTTGCTGGGAACAGACTCGAGTGCTATTTGCACTGTGTATGGCAATGGGAGCACAATAGTGACTCGTCTTACCAGAAAACAACTCTTGCTCATAGGACATAAAACTGCATGTGACTCAACTCCATTTAGGACTGGGAAACAAACTCTAGCTCGCCTTACAAGAAACACACTCTGCTTTTGAGAAAAGAGCACTCTTCTACTCTACTGTGTTTCTCATAGGGCCAGAACGGTGAGATTTCTCAGAACAAAAAAACTGTGCTTCCTACACACACGGGCCATATCTAGTTCAACTCTGCTTAGGAAACTGACAAGAACAGTAGCTCCTCTTCAGTCCAATACACTGTACCTGCTGGCATCAGATGCGAGTGCTATTTGCACTGTGTATGGCAATGGGAGCGCAATAGTGACTTTCCTTACCAGAAAACAACTCTTGCTCGTAGGACCAGAAACTGCATGGGATTCAACTCCATTTAGGACTGGGGAAAAAACGCTAGCTTGCCTTACAAGAAACACACTCTGCTTTTGAGAAAAGAGCACTCTTCTACTCTACTGTGTTTCCTATAGGGCCAGAACAGTGAGCTTGCTCAGAACATAATAACTTGCTTCGTACACACACGGGCCATATCTAGTTAAACTCTGCTTAGGAACCTGACAAGAACAGTAGATCCCCTTTAGTCCAATACACTGTACTTGCTGCTAACAGACGCCAGTGCTATTTGTCCTGTGTATGGCAATGGCAGCGCAATAGTGACTATTCTTACCATAAAACAACTCTTGCTCGTAGGACCAGAAACTGCGTGTGTTTCAACTCCATTTAGGAATGGGAAACAAACGCTAGATCGCCTTACAAGAAGCACACTCTGCTTTAGAGAAAAGAGCACTCTTCTACTCTACTGTGTTTCCTATGGGGTCCAAACAGTGAGCTTGCTCAGAACAAAAAAAATTGTGCTTCCTACACACACGGCCATATCTAGTTCAAGTCTGCTTAGGAACCTGACAAGAACAGTAGATCCTCTTCAGTCCAATACACTGTACTTGCTGGGAACAGACGCGAGTGCTATTTGTCCTGTGTATGGCAATGGGAGCACAATAGTGACTTTCCTTACCAGAAAACAACTCTTGTTCGTAGGACCAGAAACTGCATGTGATTCAACTCCATTTAGGACTAGGAAACAAACGCTAGTTTTCCCTACAAGAAACACACTCTGCTTTAGAGAAAAGAGCACTCTTCTACTCTACTGTGTTTCCTAAAGGGCCAGAACAGTGAGCTTGCTCAGAACATAAGAACTGAGCTTCCAACACACACTGGCCATATCTAGTTCAACTCTGCTTAGGAAACTGACAAGAACAGTAGCTCCTCTTCAGTCCGATACACTGTACTTGCTGGGAACAGACGCCAGTGCTATTTGCACTGTGTATGGCAATGGAAGTGCAATAGTGACATTCCTTACCAGAACACAACTCTTGCTCATAAGACCAGAAACTGCATGTGATTCAACTCCATTTAGGACTGGGAAACAAACGCTACCTCGCCTTACATGAAACACACTCTGCTTTTGAGAAAAGAGCACTCTTCTACTCTACTGTGTTTCCTATGGGGTCCGAACAGTGAGCTTGCTCAGAACAAAAGAACTGGGCTTCCTACACACACGGGCCATATCTAGTTCAACTCTGCTTAGGAACCTGACAAGAACAGTAGTTCCCCTTTAGTCCAATACACTGTACTTGCGGGGAACAGACGCGAGTAGTATTCGCACTGTGTTTGGCATTGGAGCACAATAGTGACTCGTCTTACTAGAAAACAACTCTTGCTCGTAGGACAAAAAGCTGCATGTGACTCAACTCCATTTAGGACTGGGAAACAAACGCTAGCTCGACTTACAAGAAACACACTCTGGTTTTGAGAAAAGAGCACTATTCTACTCTACTGTGTTTCCTATGTGGTCCGAACAGTGAGCTTGCTCAGAACAAAAGAACTGTGCTTCCTACACACACGGCCATATCTAGTTCAATTCTGCTTAGGAACCTGACAAGAAGAGTAGATCTTCTATAGTCCAATACACTGTACTTGCTGGGAACAGACGCCAGTGCTATTTGTCCTGGGTATGGCAATGGCAGTGCAATAGTGACTCTTCTTACCGTAAAACAACTCTTGCTTGTAGGACCAGAAACTGCATGTGATTCAACTCCATTTAGGACTGGGAAACAAAAGCTGGCTCACCTTACAAGAAACACACTCTGCTTTAGAGAAAAGAGCACTCTTCTACTCTACTGTGTTTCCTATAGGGCCAGAACTGTTAGTTTGCTCAGAACAAAAGAACTGTGCTTCCTACACACGGGCCATATCTAGTTCAACTCTGCTTAGGAAACTGACAAGAACAGTAGCACCTCTTCAGTCCGATACACTGTACTTGCTGGGAACAGACGCCAGTGCTATTTACACTGTGTGTGGCATTGGGAGCGCAATAGTGACTTTCCTTACCAGAAAACAACTCTTGCTCGTAAGACCAGAAACTGCATGTGATTCAACTCCATTTAGGACTGGGAAACAAATGCTAGCTCGCATTACATAAAACACACTCTGCTTTTGAGAAAAGAGCACTCTTCTACTCTACTGTGTTTCCTAAGGGGTCCGAACAGTGAGCTTGCTCAGAACAAAAGAACTGTGCTTCCTACACACATGGGCCATATCTAGTTCAACTCTGCTTAGGAAACTGACAAGGACAATAACTCCTCTTCCTTCCAATACACTGTACTTGCAGGGAACAGATGTGAGTGCTATTTGCACTGTGTATGGCAATTGGAGCACAATAGTGACTTGTCTTACCAGAAAACAACTCTTGCTCGTAGGACAAAAAACTGCATGTGACTCAACTCCATTTGGGACTAGGAAACAAACGCTAGCTCGACTTCCAAGAAACACACTCTGCTTTTGAGAAAAGAGCACTCTTCTACTCTACTGTGTTTCCTATAGAGCCAGGAGATTGAACTTGCTCAGAACGTTAAAACTGTGCTTCCTACACACACGGCCATATGTAGTTCAATTCTGCTTAGGAACCTGACAAGAACAGTAGATCCTCTTCTGTACAATACACTGTACTTGCTGGGAACAGACGCCAGTGCTATTTGTCCTGTGTATGGCAATGGCAGTGCAATAGTGACTCTTCTTACCATAAAACAACTCTTGCTCGTAGGACTAGAAACTGCATGTGATTCAACTCCATTTAGGACTGGGAAACAAACGCTAGCTCGCCTTACAAGAAACACACTCTGCTTTAGGGAAAAGAGCACTCTTCTACTCTATTGTGTTTCCTATACGGCCAGAACAGTGAGGTTTCTCAGAACAAAAGAACTGTGCTTCCTACACACACGGCCATATCTAGTTCAATTCTGTTTAGGAAACTGACAAGAACAGTAGCTCCTCTTCAGTCTGATACACTGTACTTGCTGGGAACAGACGCGAGTGCTATTTGCACTGTGTATGGCAATGGGAGCGCAATAGTGACTTTCCTTACCAGAAAACAACTCTTGCTCGTAGGACCAGAAACTGCATGTGATTCAACTCCATTTAGGACTGGGAAACAAATGCTAGCTCGCCTTACAAGAAACACACTCTGCTTCTGAGAAAAGAGCACTCTTTTACTCTACTGTGTTTCCTATGGGGTCCGAACAGTGAGCTTGCTCAGAACAAAAGAACTGTGCTTTCTACACACACGGGCCATATCTATTTCAACTCTGCTTAGGAAACAAACAAGAACAGTAGGTCCTCTTCAGTCCGATACACTGTACTTGCGGGGAACAGACGCGAGTGCTATTTGCACTGTGTATGGCATTGGAGCACAATAGTGACTCGTCTTACCAGAAAACAACTCTTGCTCGTTGGACAAAAAACTGCCTGTGACTCAACTCCATTGAGGACTGGGAAACAAACGCTAGCTCGCCTTACAAGAAACACACTCTGCTTTTGAGAAAAGAGCACTCTTCTACTCTACTGTGTTTCCTATGGGTTCCGAACAGTGAGCTTGCTCAGAACAAAAGAACTGTGCTTCCTACACATGGGCCATATCTAGTTTAACTCTGCTTAGGAAACTGACAAGAACAGTAGCTCCTCTTCAGTCCGATACACTGTACTTTCTGGGAACAGACGCGAGTGCTATTTGCACTGTGTATGTCAATGGGAGCACAATAGTGACTTTCCTTACCAGAAAACAACTCTTGCTCGTAGGACAAAAAACTGCATGTGACTCAACTCCATTTAGGACTAGGAAAGAAACGCTAGCTCGACTTCCAAGAAACACACTCTGCTTTTGATAAAAGAGCACTCTTTTACTCTACTGTGTTTCATATAGAGCCAGAAGAGTGAACTTGCTCAGAACATTAGAACTGTGCTTCCTACACACACGGCCATATCTAGTTCAATTCTGCTTAGGAACCTGACAAGAACAGTAGATCCTCTTCTGTACAATACACTGTACTTGCTGGGAACAGACGCCAGTGCTATTTGTCCTGTGTATGGCAATGGCAGTGCAATAGTGACTCTTCTTACCATAAAACATCTCTTGCTCGTAGGACTAGAAACTGCATGTGATTAAACTCCGTTTAGTACTGGGAAACAAACGCTAGCTCACCTTACAAGAAACACACTCTGCTTTAGGGAAAAGAGCACTCTTCTACTCTATTGTGTTTCCTATAGGGCCAGAACAGTGAGCTTTCTCAGAACAAAAGAACTGTGCTTCCTACACACGGGCCATAACTAGTTCAACTCTGCTTAGGAAACTGACAAGAACAGTAGCTCCTCTTCAGTCCGATACACTGTACTTGCTGGGAACAGACGCGAGTGCTATTTGCACTGTGTATGGCATTGGGAGCGCAATAGTGACTATCCTTACGAGAAAACAACTCTTGCTCGTAGGACCAGAAACTGCATGTGATTCAACTCCATTTAGGACTGGGAAACAAATGCTAGCACGCCTCACAAGAAACACACTCTGCTTTTGAGAAAAGAGCACTCTTCTACTGTACTGTGTTTCCTATGGGGTCTGAACAGTGAGCTTGCTCAGAACAAAAGAACTGTGCTTTCTACACACATGGACCATATCTAGTTCAACTCTGCTTGGGAAACAAACAAGAACAGTAGCTCCTCTTCAGTCCGATACACTGCACTTGCGGGGAACAGACGCGAGTGCTATTTGTACTGTGTATGGCATTGGAGCACAATAGTGACTCGTCTTACCAGAAAACAACTCTTGCTCGTAGGACAAAAAACTGCATGTGACTCAACTCCATTTAGGACTGGGAAACAAACGCTAGCTCGACTTACAAGAAACACACTCTGCTTTTGAGAAAAGAGCACTCTTCTACTCTACTGTGTTTCCTATGTGGTCCGAACAGTGAGCTTTCTCAGAACAAAAGAACTGTGCTTCCTACACACACGGCCATATCTAGTTCACTTCTGCATAGGAACCTGACAAGAACAGTAGATCCTCTTCAGTCCAATACACTCTACTTGCTGGGAACAGACGCCAGTGCTATTTGTCCTGTGTATGGCAATGGCAGCGCAATAGTGACTCTTCTTACCAGAAAACAACTCTTGCTTGTAAGAACAGAAACTGCATGTGATTCAACTCCATTTAGGACTGGGAAACAAAAGCTGGCTCACCTTACAAGAAACACACTCTGCTTTAGAGAAAAGAGCACTCTTCTACTCTACTTTGTTTCCTATATGGCCAGAACAGTGAGCTTGCTCAGAACAAAAGAACTGTGCTTCCTACACGTGGGCCATATCTAGTTCAACTCTGCTTAGGAAACTGACAAGAACAGTAGCTCCTCTTCAGTCCGATACACTGTACTTGCTGGGAACAGACGCGAGTGCTATTTGCACTGTGTATGTCAATGGGAGCGCAATAGTGACTTTCCTTACCAGAAAACAACTCTTGCTCGTAAGACCAGAAACTGCATGTGATTCAAATCCATTTAGGACTGGGAAACAAATGCTAGCTCGCCTTACATGAAACACACTCTGCTTTTGAGAAAAGAGCACTATTCTACTCTACTGTGTTTCCTATGGGGTCCGAACAGTGAGCTTGCTCAGAACAAAAGAATTGTGCTTCCTACACACACGGACCATATCTAGTTCAACTCTGCTTAGGAAACTGACAAGAACAATAGCTCCTCTTCCTTCCAATACACTGTACTTGCAGGGAACAGACGCCAGTGCTATTTGCACTGTGTATGGCAATTGGAGCACAATAGTGACTTGCCTTACCAGAAAACAACTCTTGCTCGTAGGACAAAAAACTGCATGTGACTCAACTCCATTTAGGACTAGGAAACAAACGCTAGCTAGACTTCCAAGAAACACACTCTGCTTTTGAGAAAAGAGCACTCTTCTACTCTACTGTGTTTCCTATAGAGCCAGAAGAGTGAACTTGCTCAGATCATTAGAACTGTGCTTCCTACACACACGGACATATCTAGTTCAATTCTGCTTAGGAACCTGACAAGAACAGTAGATCCTCTTCTGTACAATACACTGTGCTTGCTGGGAACAGACGCCAGTGCTATTTGTCCTGTGTATGGCAATGGCAGCGCAATAGTGACTCTTCTTACCATAAAACAACCCTTGCTCGTAGGACTAGAAACTGCATGTGATTCAACTCCATTTAAGACTGGGAAACAAACGCTAGCTCGACTTCCAAGAAACACACTCTGCTTTTGAGAAAAGAGCACTCTTTTACTCTACTGTGTTTCCTATAGAGCCAGAAGATTGAACTTGCTCAGAACATTAGAACTGTGCTTCCTACACACACGGCCATATCTAGTTCAATTCTGCTTAGGAACCTGACAAGAACAGTAGATCCTCTTCTGTACAATACACTGTACTTGCTGGGAACAGACGCCAGTGCTATTTGTCCTGTGTATGGCAATGGCAGTGCAATAGTGACTCTTCTTACCATAAAACAACTCTTGCTCGTAGGACTAGAAACTGCATGTGATTCAACTCCGTTTAGTACTGGGAAAAAAACGCTAGCTCACCTTACAAGAAACACACTCTGCTTTAGGGAAAAGAGCACTCTTCTACTCTATTGTATTTCCTATAGAGCCAGAACAGTGAGCTTTCTCAGAACAAAAGAACTGTGCTTCCTACACACGGGCCATAACTAGTTCAACTCTGCTTAGGAAACTGACAAGAACAGTAGCTCTTCCTCAGTCCAATACACTGTACTTGCTGGGAACAGACGCCAGTGCTATTTGCACTGTGTATGGCAATGGGAGCGCAATAGTGACTATCCTTACGAGAAAAAAACTCTTGCTCGTAGGACCAGAAACTGCATGTGATTCAACTCCATTTAGGACTGGGAAACAAATGCTAGCTCGCCTCACAAGAAACACACTCTGCTTTTGAGAAAAGAGCACTCTTCTACTCTACTGTGTTTCCTATGGGGTCTGAACAGTGAGCTTGCTCAGAACAAAAGAACTGTGCTTTCTACACACATGGACCATATCTAGTTCAACTCTGCTTAGGAAACAAACAAGAACAGTAGCTCCTCTTCAGTCCGATACACTGTACTTGCGGGGAACAGACCCGAGTGCTATTTGCACTGTGTATGGCATTGGAGCACAATAGTGACTCGTCTTACCAGAAAACAACTCTTGCTCGTAGGACAAAAAACTGCATGTGACTCAACTCCATTTAGGACTGGGAAACAAACGCTAGCTCGACTTACAAGAAACACACTCTGCTTTTGAGAAAAGAGCACTCTTCTACTCTACTGTGTTTCCTATGTGGTCCGAACAGTGAGCTTTCTCAGAACAAAAGAACTGTGCTTCCTACACACACGGCCATATCTAGTTCACTTCTGCATAGGAACCTGACAAGAACAGTAGATCCTCTTCAGTCCAATACACTCTACTTGCTGGGAACAGACGCCAGTGCTATTTGTCCTGTGTATGGCAATGGCAGCGCAATAGTGACTCTTCTTACCAGAAAACAACTCTTGCTTGTAAGAACAGAAACTGCATGTGATTCAACTCCATTTAGGACTGGGAAACAAAAGCTGGCTCACCTTACAAGAAACACACTCTGCTTTAGAGAAAAGAGCACTCTTCTACTCTACTTTGTTTCCTATATGGCCAGAACAGTGAGCTTGCTCAGAACAAAAGAACTGTGCTTCCTACACGTGGGCCATATCTAGTTCAACTCTGCTTAGGAAACTGACAAGAACAGTAGCTCCTCTTCAGTCCGATACACTGTACTTGCTGGGAACAGACGCGAGTGCTATTTGCACTGTGTATGTCAATGGGAGCGCAATAGTGACTTTCCTTACCAGAAAACAACTCTTGCTCGTAAGACCAGAAACTGCATGTGTTTCAAATCCATTTAGGACTGGGAAACAAATGCTAGCTCGCCTTACATGAAACACACTCTGCTTTTGAGAAAAGAGCACTCTTCTACTCTACTGTGTTTCCTATGGGGTCCGAACAGTGAGCTTGCTCAGAACAAAAGAATTGTGCTTCCTACACACACGGACCATATCTAGTTCAACTCTGCTTAGGAAACTGACAAGAACAATAGCTCCTCTTCCTTCCAATACACTGTACTTGCAGGGAACAGACGCCAGTGCTATTTGCACTGTGTATGGCAATTGGAGCACAATAGTGACTTGCCTTACCAGAAAACAACTCTTGCTCGTAGGACAAAAAACTGCATGTGACTCAACTCCATTTAGGACTAGGAAACAAACGCTAGCTAGACTTCCAAGAAACACACTCTGCTTTTGAGAAAAGAGCACTCTTCTACTCTACTGTGTTTCCTATAGAGCCAGAAGAGTGAACTTGCTCAGATCATTAGAACTGTGCTTCCTACACACACGGACATATCTAGTTCAATTCTGCTTAGGAACCTGACAAGAACAGTAGATCCTCTTCTGTACAATACACTGTGCTTGCTGGGAACAGACGCCAGTGCTATTTGTCCTGTGTATGGCAATGGCAGCGCAATAGTGACTCTTCTTACCATAAAACAACCCTTGCTCGTAGGACTAGAAACTGCATGTGATTCAACTCCATTTAAGACTGGGAAACAAACGCTAGCTCGACTTCCAAGAAACACACTCTGCTTTTGAGAAAAGAGCACTCTTTTACTCTACTGTGTTTCCTATAGAGCCAGAAGATTGAACTTGCTCAGAACATTAGAACTGTGCTTCCTACACACACGGCCATATCTAGTTCAATTCTGCTTAGGAACCTGACAAGAACAGTAGATCCTCTTCTGTACAATACACTGTACTTGCTGGGAACAGACGCCAGTGCTATTTGCACTGTGTATGGCAATGGCAGCGCAATAGTGACTATCCTTACGAGAAAAAAACTCTTGCTCGTAGGACCAGAAACTGCATGTGATTCAACTCCATTTAGGACTGGGAAACAAATGCTAGCTCGCCTCACAAGAAACACACTCTGCTTTTGAGAAAAGAGCACTCTTCTATTCTACTGTGTTTCCTATGGGGTCTGAACAGTGAGCTTGCTCAGAACAAAAGAACTGTGCTTTCTACACACATGGACCATATCTAGTTCAACTCTGCTTAGGAAACAAACAAGAACAGTAGCTCCTCTTCAGTCCGATACACTGTACTTGCGGGGAACAGACCCGAGTGCTATTTGCACTGTGTATGGCATTGGAGCACAATAGTGACTCGTCTTACCAGAAAACAACTCTTGCTCGTAGGACAAAAAACTGCATGTGACTCAACTCCATTTAGGACCTGGAAACAAACGCTAGCTCGACTTACAAGAAACACACTCTGCTTTTGAGAAAAGAGCACTCTTCTACTCTACTGTGTTTCCTATGTGGTCCGAACAGTGAGCTTTCTCAGAACAAAAGAACTGTGTTTCCTACACACACGGCCATATCTAGTTCACTTCTGCATAGGAACCTGACAAGAACAGTAGATCCTCTTCAGTCCAATACACTGTACTTGCTGGGAACAGACGCCAGTGCTATTTGTCCTGTGTATGGCAATGGCAGCGCAATAGTGACTCTTCTTACCAGAAAACAACTCTTGCTTGTAAGAACAGAAACTGCATGTGATTCAACTCCATTTAGGACTGGGAAACAAAAGCTAGCTCACCTTACAAGAAACACACTCTGCTTTAGAGAAAAGAGCACTCTTCTACTCTACTTTGTTTCCTATAGGGCCAGAACAGTGAGCTTGCTCAGAACAAAAGAACTGTGCTTCCTACACATGGGCCATATCTAGTTCAACTCTGCTTAGGAAACTGACAAGAACAGTAGCTCCTCTTCAGTCCGATACACTGTACTTGCTGGGAACAGACGCGAGTGCTATTTGCACTGTGTATGTCAATGGAAGTTCAATAGTGACTTTCCTTACCAGAAAACAACTCTTGCTCGTAAGACCAGAAACTGCATGTGATTCAAATCCATTTAGGACTGGGAAACAAATGCTAGCTCGCCTTACATGAAACACACTCTGCTTTTGAGAAAAGAGCACTCTTCTACTCTACTGTGTTTCCTATGGGGACCGAACAGTGAGCTTGCTCAGAACAAAAGAACTGTGCTTCCTACACACACGGGCCATATCTAGTTCAACTCTGCTTAGCAAACTGACAAGAACAATAGCTCCTCTTCCTTCCAATACACTGTACTTGCAGGGAACAGACGCGAGTGCTATTTGCACTGTGTATGGCAATTGGAGCACAATAGTGACTTGTCTTACCAGAAAACAACTCTTGCTCGTAGGACAAAAAACTGCATGTGACTCAACTCCATTTAGGACTGGGAAACAAACGCTAGCTCGCCTTACAAGAAACACACTCTGCTTTTGAGAAAAGAGCACTCTTCTACTCTACTGTGTTTCCTATGGGGTCCGAACATTGAGCTTGCTCAGAACAAAAGAACTGTGCTTCCTACACACACGGCCATATCTAGTTCAATTCTGCTTAGGAACCTGACAAGAACAGTAGATCCTCTTCAGTCCAATACACTGTACTTGCTGGGAACAGACACCAGTGCTATTTGTCCTGTGTATGGCAATGGCAGCGCAATAGTGACTCTTCTTACCAGAAAACAACTCTTGCTTGAGGGACCAGAAACTGCATGTGATTCAACTCCATTTAGGACTTGGAAACAAATGCTAGCACGCCTTACAAGAAACACACTCTGCTTTTTAGAAAAGAGCACTCTTCTACTCTACTGTGTTTCCTATGGGGTCCGAACAGTGAGCTTGCTCAGAAAATAAGAACTGTGCTTTCTACACACACGGGCCATATCTAGTTCAACTCTGCTTAGGAAACTGACAAGAACAGTAGCTCCTCTTCAGTCCGATACAGTGTACTTGCTGGGAACAGACGCGAGTGCTATTTGCACTGTGTATGGCAAAGGGAGCGCAATAGTGACTTTCCTTACCAGAAAACAACTCTTGCTCGTAAGACCAGAAACTGCTTGTGATTCAACTCCATTTAGGACTGGGAAACAAATGCTAGCTCGCCTTATATGAAACACACTCTGCTTTTGAGAAAAGAGCACTCTTCTACTCTACTGTGTTTCCTAAGGTGTCCGAACATTGAGCTTGCTCAGAACAAAAGAACTGTGCTTCCTACACACGGACCATATCTAGTTCAACTCTGCTTAGGAAACTGACAAGAACATTAGCTCCTTTTCAGTCCGATACACTGTACTTGCTGGGAATAGACGGGAGAGCTATTTGCACTATGTATTTCAAGGGGAGCGCAATAGTGACTTTCCTTACCAGAAAACAACTCTTGCTCTTAGGACCAGAAACTGCATGAGATTCAACTCCATTTAGGACTGGGAAACAAACGCTAGTTCGCCTTACAAGAAACACACTCTGCTTTTGAGAAAAGAGCACTCTTCTACTCTACTGTGTTTCCTATGGTGTCTGAAGAGTGAGCTTGCTCAAAACAAAAGAACAGTGCTTCCTACACACACGGCCATATCTAGTTCAAGTCTGCTTAGGAACCTGACAAGAACAGTAGATCCTCTTCAGTCCAATACACTATACATGCTAGGAACAGACGACAGTGCTATTTGTCCTGTGTATGGCAATGGGAGCACAATAGTGACTTTCCTTACCAGAAAACAACTCTTGTTCGTAGGACCAGAAACTGCATGTGATTCAACTCCATTTAGGACTAGGAAACAAACGCTACTTTTCCCTACAAGAAACACACTCTGCTTTAGAGAAAATAGCACTCTTCTACTCTACTGTGTTTCCTAAAGGGCCAGAACAGTGAGCTTGCTCAGAACATAAGAACTGAGCTTCCAACACACACTGGCCATATCTAGTTCAACTCTGCTTAGGAAACTGACAAGAACAGTAGCTCCTCTTCAGTCCGATACACTGTACTTGCTGGGAACAGACGCCAGTGCTATTTGCACTGTGTATAGCAATGGGAGTGCAATAGTGACATTCCTTACCAGAACACAACTCTTGCTCATAAGACCAGAAATTGCATGTGATTCAACTCCATTTAGGACTGGGAAACAAACGCTAGCTCGCCTTACAAGAAACACACTCTGCTTTAGAGAAAAGAGCACTCTTCTACTCTACTGTGTTTCCTATAGGGCCAGAATGGTGAGCTTGCTCAGAACAAAAGAACTGTGCTTCCTACACACATGGGCCATATCTAGTTCACCTCTGCTTAGGAACCTGACAAGAACAGTAGCTCGTCTTCAGTCCAACACTGTACTTGCTGGGAACAGACGCGAGTGCTATTTGCACTGTGAATGGCAATGGGAGCGCAATAGTGACTTTCCTTACCAGAAAACAAATCTTGTTTGTAGAACCAGAAACTGCATGTGATTCAATTGCATTTAGGACTAGGAAACAAACACTAGCTTGCCTTACAAGAAACAACTCTGCTTCTGAGAAAAGAGCACTCTTCTACTCTACTGTGATTCCTATGGGGTCCGAACAGTGAGCTTGCTCAGAACAAAAGAACGGTGCTTCCTACACACATGGGCCATATAGTTCACCTCTGCTTAGGAAACTGAAAAGAACAGTAGATCCTATTCAGTCCAATACACTGTACTTGCTGGGAACAGACTCGAGTGCTATTTGCACTGTGTATGGCAATGGGAGCACAATAGTGACTCGTCTTACCAGAAAACAACTCTTGCTCATAGGACATAAAACTGCATGTGACTCAACTCCATTTAGGACTGGGAAACAAACTCTAGCTCGCCTTACAAGAAACACACTCTGCTTTTGAGAAAAGAGCACTCTTCTACTCTACTGTGTTTCCCATAGGGCCAGAATGGTGAGATTTCTCAGAACAAAAAAACTGTGCTTCCTACACACACGGGCCATATCTAGTTCAACTCTGCTTAGGAAACTGACAAGAACAGTAGCTCCTCTTCAGTCCGATACACTGTACCTGCTGGCATCAGATGCGAGTGCTATTTGCACTGTGTATGGCAATGGGAGCGCAATAGTGACTTTCCTTACCAGAAAACAACTCTTGCTCGTAGGACCATAAACTGCATGGGATTCAACTCCATTTAGGACTGGGAAAAAAACGCTAGCTTGCCTTACAAGAAACACACTCTGCTTTTGAGAAAAGAGCACTCTTCTACTCTACTGTGTTTTCTATAGGGCCAGAACAGTGAGCTTGCTCAGAACATAATAACTATGCTTCGTACACACACGGGCCATATCTAGTTAAACTCTGCTTAGGAACCTGACAAGAACAGTAGATCCCCTTTAGTCCAATACACTGTACTTGCTGCTAACAGACGCCAGTGCTATTTGTCCTGTGTATGGCAATGGCAGCGCAATAGTGACTCTTCTTACCAGAAAACAACTCTTGCACGTAGGACAAAAAAATTCATGTGAGTCAACTCTATTTAAGACTGGGAAACAAACGCTAGCTCGCCTTACATGAAACACACTCTGCTTTTGAGAAAAGAGCACTCTTCTACTCTACTGTGTTTCCTATGGTGTCCGAACAGTGAGCTTGCTCAGAACAAAAGAACTGTGCTTCCTACACACATGGGCCATATCTAGTTCAACTCTGCTTAGGAAACTGACAAGAACAATAGCTCCTCTTCCTTCCAATACACTGTACTTGCAGGGAACAGACGAGAGTGCTATTTGCACTGTGTATGGCAATTGGAGCACAATAGTGACTTGTCTTACCAGAAAACAACTCTTGCTCGTAGGACAAAAAACTGCATGTGACTCAACTCCATTTAGGACTAGGAAACAAACGCTAGCTCGCCTTACAAGAAACACACTCTGCTGCAGAGAAAAGAGCACTCTTCTACTCTACTGTGTTTCCTATAGGGCCAGAACAGTGAGCTTGCTCAGAACATAAGAACTGTGCTTCCTACACACGGTTCATATCTAGTTGGACTCTGCTTAGGAAACTGACAAGAACAGTAGCTCCTATTCAGTCCAATACACTGCACTTGCTGGGAAAAGACGCGAGTGCTATTTGCCTTTTGTAGGGCAATGGGAGCACAATAGTGACTTTCCTTACCAGAAAACAGCTCTTTTTCGTAGGACCAGAAACTGCATGTGATTCAACTCCATTTAGGACTAGGAAACAAACGCTAGCTCGCCTTACAAAAACACACTCTGCTTTTGAAAAAAGAGCACTCTTCTACTCTACTGTGTTTAAAATAGGGCAAGAACAGTGAGCTTGTTCAGAACATAAGAACTGTGCTTCCTTCACACACGGGCCCTTATCTAGTTCAACTCTGCTTAGGAAACTGACAAGAACAGTAGCTCCTCTTCAGTCCGATACACTGTACTTGCTGGGAATAGACGCGAGAGCTATTTGCACTATGTATGGCAAGGGGAGCGCAATAGTGACTTTCCTTACCATAAAACAACTCTTGCACTTAGGACCAGAAACTGCATGAGATTCAACTCCATTTAGGACTGGGAAACAAACGCGAGCTCGCCTTACAAGAAACACACTCTGCTTCTTAGAAAAGAGTACTCTTCTACTCTACTGTGTTTCCTATAGGGCCAGAACAGTGAGCTTGCTCAGAACATAAGAACTGTGCTTCCTACACACGGGCCATATCTAGTTGAACTCTGCTTAGGAAACTGACAAGAACAGTAGCTCCTCTTCAGTCCAATACACTGTACTTGCTGGGAAAAGACGCGAGTGCTATTTGTACTGTGGATGGCAATAGGAGCACAATAGTGACTTTCCTTACCAGAAAACAACTCTTGCTCGTAGGACCAGAAACTGCATGTGATTCAACTCCATTTAGGACTGGGAAACAAATGCTAGCTCACCTTACAAGAAACACACTCTGCTTTAGAGAAAAGAGCACTCTTCTACTCTACTGTGTTTCCTCTGGGGCCAGAACAGTGAGCTTGCTCAGAACAAAAGAACTGTGCTTCCTACACACACGGCCATATCTAGTTCAAGTCTGCTTAGGAACCTGACAAGAACAGTAGATCCTCTTCAGTCCAATACACTGTACTTGCTGGGAAGAGACGCCAGTGCTATTTGTCCTGTGTATGGCAATGGCAGCGCAATAGTGACTCTTCTTACCAGAAAACAACTCTTGCTCGTAGGACCAGAAACTGGATGTGATTCAACTCCATTTAGGACTGGGAAAGAAACGCTAGCTCGCCTTACAAAAAACACACTCTGCTTTAGAGAAAAGAGCACTCTTCTACTCTACTGTGCTTCCTATAGGGCCAGAACAGTGAGGTTGCTCAGAAAAAAAGAACTGTACTTCCTACACACATGGGCCATATCTAGTTCAACTCTGCTTAGGAAAATGAGAAGAACAGTAGCTCCTCTTCGGTCCAATACAATGTACTTGCTGGGAACAGACGGGAGGGCTATTTGCACTGTGTATGGCAATGGGAGCGCAATTGTGATTTCCTTACCAGAAAACAACTATTGCTCCTAGGACCAGAAACTGCATGTGATTCCACTCCATTTGGTACTGGGAAACAAACGCTAGCTCGCCTTACAAAAAACACACTCTGCTTTAGAGAAAAGAGCACTCTTCTACTCTACTGTGTTTCCTATGTGGTCCAAACAGTGAGCTTGTTCAGAACAAAAGAACAGTGATTCCTACACACACGGACCATATCTAGTTCAACTCTGCTTAGGAAACTGACAAGAACATTAGCTCCTCTTCAGTCCAATACACTGTACTTGCTGGGAAAAGACGCGAGTGCTCTTTGCCTTGTGTAGGGCAATGGGAGCGCAATAGTGACTTTCCTTACCAGAAAACAGCTCTTTTTCGTAGGAACAGAAACTGCATGTGATTCAACTCCATTTAGGACTGGGAAACAAACACTAGCTCGACTTACAAAAACACACTCTGCTTTTGAGAAAAGAGCACTCTTCTACTCTACTGTGTTTCCTATGTGGTCCAAACAGTGAGCTTGTTCAGAACAAAAGAACTGTGATTCCTACACACACGGACCATATCTAGTTCAACTCTGCTTAGGAAACTGACAAGAACAGTAGCTCCTCTTCAGTCCGATACACTGTACTTGCTGGGAAAAGACGCGAGGGCTATTTGAACTGTCTATGGGAATTGGAGCACAATAGTGACTCGTCTTACCAGAAAAAAACTCTTCCTCGTAGGACAAAAAACTGCATGTGACTCAACTCCATTTAGGACTGGGAAACAAATGCTAGCTCGCCTTACAAGTAACACACTCTACTTTAGAGAAAAGAGCACTCTTCTACTCTACTGTGTTTCCTATGGGGCCAGAGCAGTGAGCTTGCTCAGAACATAAGAACTGTGCTGCCTACACACACGGGCTATATCTAGTTCAACTCTGCTTAGGAACCTGACAAGAACAGTAGCACATTTTCAGTCCAATAAACTGTAATTGCTGGGAACAGATGCATGTGCTATTTGCACTGTGTATGGCAATGGGAGCACAATAGTGACTTTCCTTACCAGAAAACAACTCTTGCTCGTAGGACCAGAAACTGCATGTGATTCCACTCCATTTAGGACTGGGAAACAAATGTTAGCTCGCCTTACAAGAAACACACTCTGCTTTTGAGAAAAGCGCACTCTTCTACTCTACTGTGTTTCCAATAGGGCCAGAACAGTGAGCTTGTTCAGAACATAAGAACTGTGCTTCCTACACACACGGGCCATATCTAGTTCAACTCTCCTTAGGAAACTGACAAGAACAGTAGCTCCTCTTCAGTCCGATACACTGTATTTTCTGGGAATAGACACGAGAGCTATTTGCACTATGTATGGCAAGGGGAGCGCAATAGTGACTTTCCTTACCAGAAAACAACTCTTGCTCTTAGGACCAGAAACTGCATGAGATTCAACTCCATTTAGGACTGGGAAACAAACGCTAGCTCGCCTTACAAGAAACACACTCTGCTTTTGAGAAAAGAGCACTTTTCTACTCTACTTTGTTTCTTATGGTATCCGAACAGTGAGCTTGCTCAGAACAAAAGAACTGTGCTTCCTACACACACGGCCATATCTAGTTCAATTCTGCTTTGGAACCTGACAAGAATAGTAGATCCTCTTCAGTCCAATACACTGTACTTGCGGGGAATAGATGCGAGTGCTATTTGCACTGTGTATGGCATTGGAGCACAATAGTGACTTGTCTTACCAGAAAACAACTCTTGCTCGTAGGACAAAAACTGCATGTGAATCAACTCCATTTAAAACTGGGAAACAAACTTTAGCTCAACTTCCAAGAAACACATTATGCTTTTGAGAAAAGAGCACTCTTCTACTCTACTGTGTTTCCTATGTGTTCCGAACAGTGAGCTTGCTCAGAACAAAAAAACTGTGCTTCCTACACACACGGCCATATCTATTTCAAGTCTGCTTAGGAACCTGACAAGAACAGTAGATACTCTTCAGTCCAATACACTATACTTGCTGGGAACAGACGCCAGTGCTATTTGTCCTGTGTATGGCAATGGCAGCGCAATAGTGACTCTTCTTACCAGAAAACAACTCTTGCTCGTAGGACCAGAAACTGCATGTGATTCCACTCCATTTAGGACTGGGAAACAAACTCTAGCTCGCTTTACAAGAAACACACTCTGCTTTTGAGAAAAGAGCACTCTTCTACTCTACTGTGTTTCCTATAGGGCCAGAACAGTGAGCTTGCTCAGAAAAAAAGAACTGTACTTCCTACACACACGGGCCATATCTAGTTCAACTCTGCTTAGGAAACTGACAAGAACAGTAGCTCCTATTCAGTCCAATACTTGCTGGGGAAAGACGCGAGTGCTATTTGCCGTGTGTAGGGCAATGGGAGCGCAATAGTGACTTTCCTTACCAGAAAAAAACTCTTGTTCGTAGGACCAGAAACTGCATGTGATTTAACTCCATTTAGGACTAGGAAACAAACGATAGCTCGCCTTACAAAAACACATTCTGCTTTTGAGAAAAGAGCACTCTTCTACTCTACTGTGTTTCCTATAGGGCCAGAACAGTGAGCTTGCTCAGAACATAAGAACGGTGCTTCCTACACACACGGGCCATATCTAGTTGAACTCTCCTTAGGAAACTGACAGGAACAGTAGCTCCTTTTCAGTCTGATACACTGTACTTGCTGGGAACAGACGCGAGTGCTATTTGCACTGTGTATGGCAATGGGAGCGCAATAGTGACTTTCCTTACCAGAAAACAACTCTTGCTCATAGGACCAGAAACTGCATGTGATTCAACTCCATTTAGGACTGGGGAACAAGTGCTAGCTTGCCTTACATGAAACACACTCTGCTTTTGAGAAAAGAGCACTCTTCTGTTCTACTGTGTTTTCTATGGGGTCCGAACAGTGAGCTTGCTCAGAACAAAAGAATTGTGCTTCCTACACACACGGGCCATATCTAGTTCAACTCTGCCTAGGAAACAAACAAGAACAGTAGCTCCTCTTCAGTCCAATACACTGTACTTGCGGGGAACAGATGCGAGGGCTATTTGCACTGTCTATGGCAATTGGAGCACAATAGTGACTTGTCTTACGAGAAAACAACTCTTGCACGTAGGACAAAAAAATTCATGTGAGTCAACTCTATTTAAGACTGGGAAACAAACGCTAGCTCGACTTCCAAGAAACACACTCTGCTTTTGAGAAAAGAGCACTCTTCTACTCTACTGTGTTTCCTATGTGTTCCGAAAAGTGAGCTTGCTCAGAACAAAAAAACTGTGCTTCCTACACACAAGGCCATATCTAGTTCAAGTCTGCTTAGGAACCTGACAAAAACAGTATATCCTCTTCAGTCCAATACACTGTACTTGCTGGGAACAGACGCGAGTGCTATTTGTGCTGTGTATAGCCATGGCAGCGCAATAGTGACTCTTCTTACCAGAACACAACCCTTGCTCGTAGGACGAGAAACTGCATGTGATTCCACTCCATTTAGGACTGCGAATCAAATGCTAGCTCGCCTTACAAAAACACACTCTGCTTTTGAGAAAAGTGCACTCTTCTACTCTACTGTGTTTCCTATTGGCTCCGAACAGTGAGCCTGCTTAGAACAAAAGAACTGTGCTTCCTACACACACAGGCCATATCTAGTTCAACTCTGCTTAGGAAACTGACAAGAACAGTAGCTCCTCTTCAGTCTGATACACTGTACTTGCTGAGAACAGACGCGAGGGCGCTTTGAACTGTGTATGGCAATTGGAGCACAATAGTGACTCGTCTTACCAGAAAAAAACTCTTGCTCGTAGGACAAAAAACTGCATGTGACTCAACTCCATTTAGGACTGGGAAACAAATGCTAGCTCGCCTTACAAGAAACACACTCTGCTTTAGAGAAAAGAGCACTCTTCTACTCTACTGTGTTTCCTATGGGGCCAGAGCAGTGAGCTTGCTCAGAACATAAGAACTGTGCTTTCTACACACACGGGCCATATCTAGTTCAACTCTGCTTAGGAACCTGACAAGAACAGTAGCACATCTTCAGTCCAATAAACTGTAAATGCTGGGAACAGATGCATGTACTATTTGCACTGTGTATGACAATGGGAGCACAATAGTGACTTTCCTTACCAGAACCCCACTCTTGCTCTTAGGACCAAAAACTGCATGTGATTCCACTCCATTTAGGACTGGGAAACAAATGTTAGCTTGCCTTACAAGAAACACACTCTGCTTTTGAGAAAAGAGCACTCTTCTACTCTACTGTGTTTCCTATAGGGCCAGAACAGTGAGCTTGCTCAGAACAAAAAAACTGTGCTTCCTACACACAAGGCCATATCTAGTTCAAGTCTGCTTAGGAACCTGACAATAACAGTAGATCCTCTTCAGTCCAATACACTGTACTTGCTGGGAACAGACGCGAGTGCTATTTGTGCTGTGTATAGCCATGGCAGCGCAATAGTGACTCTTCTTACCAGAACACAACCCTTGCTCGTAGGACGAGAAACTGCATGTGATTCCACTCCATTTAGGACTGGGAAACAAATGCTAGCTCGCCTTACAAAAACACACTCTGCTTTTGAGAAAAGTGCACTCTTCTACTCTACTGTGTTTCCTATTGGCTCCGAACAGTGAGCCTGCTTAGAACAAAAGAACTGTGCTTCCTACACACACAGGCCATATCTAGTTCAACTCTGCTTAGGAAACTGACAAGAACAGTAGCTCCTCTTCAGTCTGATACACTGTACTTGCTGAGAACAGACGCGAGGGCTATTTGAACTGTGTATGGCAATTGGAGCACAATAGTGACTCGTCTTACCAGAAAAAAACTCTTGCTCGTAGGACAAAAAACTGCATGTGACTCAACTCCATTTAGGACTGGGAAACAAATGCTAGCTCCCCTTACAAGAAACACACTCTGCTTTAGAGAAAAGAGCACTCTTCTACTCTACTGTGTTTCCTATGGGGCCAGAGCAGTGAGCTTGCTCAGAACATAAGAACTGTGCTTTCTACACACACGGGCCATATCTAGTTCAACTCTGCTTAGGAACCTGACAAGAACAGTAGCACATCTTCAGTCCAATAAACTGTAAATGCTGGGAACAGATGCATGTACTATTTGCACTGTGTATGACAATGGGAGCACAATAGTGACTTTCCTTACCAGAACCCCACTCTTGCTCTTAGGACCAAAAACTGCATGTGATTCCACTCCATTTAGGACTGGGAAACAAATGTTAGCTTGCCTTACAAGAAACACACTCTGCTTTTGAGAAAAGAGCACTCTTCTACTCTACTGTGTTTCCTATAGGGCCAGAACAGTGAGCTTGCTCAGAACAAAAAAACTGTGCTTCCTACACACAAGGCCATATCTAGTTCAAGTCTGCTTAGGAACCTGACAATAACAGTAGATCCTCTTCAGTCCAATACACTGTACTTGCTGGGAACAGACGCGAGTGCTATTTGTGCTGTGTATAGCCATGGCAGCGCAATAGTGACTCTTCTTACCAGAACACAACCCTTGCTCGTAGGACGAGAAACTGCATGTGATTCCACTCCATTTAGGACTGGGAAACAAATGCTAGCTCGCCTTACAAAAACACACTCTGCTTTTGAGAAAAGTGCACTCTTCTACTCTACTGTGTTTCCTATTGGCTCCGAACAGTGAGCCTGCTTAGAACAAAAGAACTGTGCTTCCTACACACACAGGCCATATCTAGTTCAACTCTGCTTAGGAAACTGACAAGAACAGTAGCTCCTCTTCAGTCTGATACACTGTACTTGCTGAGAACAGACGCGAGGGCTATTTGAACTGTGTATGGCAATTGGAGCACAATAGTGACTCGTCTTACCAGAAAAAAACTCTTGCTCGTAGGACAAAAAACTGCATGTGACTCAACTCCATTTAGGACTGGGAAACAAATGCTAGCTCCCCTTACAAGAAACACACTCTGCTTTAGAGAAAAGAGCACTCTTCTACTCTACTGTGTTTCCTATGGGGCCAGAGCAGTGAGCTTGCTCAGAACATAAGAACTGTGCTTTCTACACACACGGGCCATATCTAGTTCAACTCTGCTTAGGAACCTGACAAGAACAGTAGCACATCTTCAGTCCAATAAACTGTAAATGCTGGGAACAGATGCATGTACTATTTGCACTGTGTATGACAATGGGAGCACAATAGTGACTTTCCTTACCAGAAAACCACTCTTGCTCGTAGGACCAAAAACTGCATGTGATTCCACTCCATTTAGGACTGGGAAACAAATGTTAGCTCGCCTTACAAGAAACACACTCTGCTTTTGAGAAAAGAGCACTCTTCTACTCTACTGTGTTTCCTATGGGGTCCGAACAGTGAGCTTGCTCAGAACAAAAAAACTGTGCTTCCTACTCACACGGCCATATCTACTTCAACTCTGCATAGGAAACTGACAAGAACAGTAGCTCCTCTTTAGTCCGATACACTGTACTTGCTGGAAAGAGACGCGAGTGCTATTTGCACTGTGTATGTCAATGGGAGCACAATAGTGACTCGTCTTACCAGAAAACAACTCTTGCTCCTCGGACCAGAAACTGTATGTGATTCAACTCCATTTAGGATTGGGAAACAAACGCTAGCTCGCCTTACAAGAAACACACTCTGCTTTTGAGAAAAGAGCACTCTTCTACTCTACTGTGTTTCCTATAGGGCCAGAACAGTGAGCTTGCTCAGAACATAAGAACTGTGCTTCCTACACACGGGCCATATCTAGTTGAACTCTGCTTAGGAAACTGACAAGAACAGTAGCTCCTCTTCAGTCCAATACACTGTACTTGCTGGGAAAAGACGCGAGTGCTATTTGTACTGTGGATGGCAATAGGAGCACAATAGTGACTTTCCTTACCAGAAAACAACTCTTGCTCGTAGGACCAGAAACTGCATGTGATTCAACTCCATTTAGGACTGGGAAACAAATGCTAGCTCACCTTACAAGAAACACACTCTGCTTTAGAGAAAAGAGCACTCTTCTACTCTACTGTGTTTCCTCTGGGGCCAGAACAGTGAGCTTGCTCAGAACAAAAGAACTGTGCTTCCTACACACACGGCCATATCTAGTTCAAGTCTGCTTAGGAACCTGACAAGAACAGTAGATCCTCTTCAGTCCAATACACTGTACTTGCTGGGAAGAGACGCCAGTGCTATTTGTCCTGTGTATGGCAATGGCAGCGCAATAGTGACTCTTCTTACCAGAAAACAACTCTTGCTCGTAGGACCAGAAACTGGATGTGATTCAACTCCATTTAGGACTGGGAAAGAAACGCTAGCTCGCCTTACAAAAAACACACTCTGCTTTAGAGAAAAGAGCACTCTTCTACTCTACTGTGCTTCCTATAGGGCCAGAACAGTGAGGTTGCTCAGAAAAAAAGAACTGTACTTCCTACACACATGGGCCATATCTAGTTCAACTCTGCTTAGGAAAATGAGAAGAACAGTAGCTCCTCTTCGGTCCAATACAATGTACTTGCTGGGAACAGACGGGAGGGCTATTTGCACTGTGTATGGCAATGGGAGCGCAATTGTGATTTCCTTACCAGAAAACAACTATTGCTCCTAGGACCAGAAACTGCATGTGATTCCACTCCATTTGGTACTGGGAAACAAACGCTAGCTCGCCTTACAAAAAACACACTCTGCTTTAGAGAAAAGAGCACTCTTCTACTCTACTGTGTTTCCTATGTGGTCCAAACAGTGAGCTTGTTCAGAACAAAAGAACAGTGATTCCTACACACACGGACCATATC
>NW_026735619.1:0-113302 GCF_949786415.1 Peromyscus eremicus | reverse complement strand
ACACGGGGCATATCTAGTTCAACTCTGCTTAGGAAACTGACAAGAACAGTAGCTTCTCTTCAGTCCAATACACTGTACTTGCTGGGAACAGACGCGAGTGCTATTTGCACTGTGTATGGCAATGGGAGCGCAATAGTGACTCTTCTTAGCAGAAAACAACTCTTGCTCGTAGGACCAGAAACTGCATGGGATTCAACTCCGTTTAGGACTGGGAAACAAACGCTAGCTCGCCTTGCAAGAAACACACTCTGCTTTTGAGAAAACAGCACTCTTCTACTCTCCTGTGTTTCCTATAGGACCAGAACTGTGAGCTTGCTCAGAACAAAAGAACTGTGCTTCCTACACACACGGGGCATATCTAGTTCAACTCTGCTTAGGAAATGACAAGAACAGTAGCTTCTCTTCAGTCCAATACACTGTACTTGCTGGGAACAGACGCGAGTGCTATTAGAACTGTGTATGGCAATGGGAGCGCAATAGTGACTCTTCTTTGGAGAAAACAACTCTTGCTAGTAGGAGCAGAAACTGCATGGGATTCAACTCCGTTTAGGACTGGGAAACAAACGCTAGCTCGCCTTGCAAGAAACACACTCTGCTTTTGAGAAAACAGCACTCTTCTACTCTCCTGTGTTTCCTATAGGGCCAGAACATTGAGCTTGCTCAGAACAAAAGAACTGTGCTTCCTACACACACGGGGCATATCTAGTTCAACTCTGCTTAGGAAACTGACAAGAACAGTAGCTTCTCTTCAGTCCAATACACTGTACTTGCTGGGAACAGACGCGAGTGCTATTTGCACTGTGTATGGCAATGGGAGCGCAATAGTGACTCTTCTTAGCAGAAAACAACTCTTGCTCGTAGGACCAGAAACTGCATGGGATTCAACTCCGTTTAGGACTGGGAAACAAACGCTAGCTCGCCTTGCAAGAAACACACTCTGCTTTTGAGAAAACAGCACTCTTCTACTCTCCTGTGTTTCCTATAGGACCAGAACAGTGAGCTTGCTCAGAACAAAAGAACTGTGCTTCCTACACACACGGGGCATATCTAGTTCAACTCTGCTTAGGAAACTGACAAGAACAGTAGCTTCTCTTCAGTCCAATACACTGTACTTGCACGGAAAAGACGCGAGTGCTATTTGCACTGTGTATGGCAATGGGAGCGCAATAGTGACTCTTCTTTGGAGAAAACAACTCTTGCTAGTAGGAGCAGAAACTGCATGGGATTCAACTCCGTTTAGGACTGGGAAACAAACGCTAGCTCGCCTTGCAAGAAACACTCTCTGCTTTTGAGAAAACAGCACTCTTCTACTCTCCTGTGTTTCCTATAGGGCAAGAACATTGAGCTTGCTCAGAACAAAAGAACTGTGCTTCCTACACACACGGGGCATATCTAGTTCAACTCTGCTTAGGAAACTGACAAGAACAGTAGCTTCTCTTCAGTCCAATACACTGTACTTGCTGGGAACAGACGCGAGTGCTATTTGCACTGTGTATGGCAATGGGAGCGCAATAGTGACTCTTCTTAGCAGAAAACAACTCTTGCTCGTAGGACCAGAAACTGCATGGGATTCAACTCCGTTTAGGACTGGGAAACAAACGCTAGCTCGCCTTGCAAGAAACACACTCTGCTTTTGAGAAAACAGCACTCTTCTACTCTCCTGTGTTTCCTATAGGGCCAGAACATTGAGCTTGCTCAGAACAAAAGAACTGTGCTTCCTACAAACAGGGGGCATATCTAGTTCAACTATGCTTAGGAAACTGACAAGAACAGTAGCTTCTCTTCAGTCCAATACACTGTACTTGCTGGGAACAGACGCGAGTGCTATATGCACTGTGTATGAAAATGGGAGCGCAATAGTGACTCTTCTTAGCAGAAAACAACTCTTGCTCGTAGGACCAGAAACTGCATGGGATTCAACTCCGTTTAGGACTGGGAAACAAACGCTAGCTCACCTTACAAAAAACACAGTCTGCTTTTGAGAAAACAGCACTCTTCTACTCTCCTGTGTTTCCTATAGGGCCAGAACATTGAACTTGCTCAGAACAAAAGAACTGTGCTTCCTACACACACGGGGCATATCTAGTTCAACTCTGCTTAGGAAACTGACAAGAACAGTAGCTTCTCTTCAGTCCAATACACTGTACTTGCTGGGAACAGACGCCAGTGCTATTTGCACTGTATATGGCAATGGGAGCGCAATAGTGACTCTTCTTAGCAGAAAACAACTCTTGCTCGTAGGACCAGAAACTGCATGGGATTCAACTCCGTTTAGGACTGGGAAACAAACGCTAGCTCGCCTTGCAAGAAACACACTCTGCTTTTGAGAAAACAGCACTCTTCTACTCTCCTGTGTTTCCTATAGGGCCAGAACAGTGAGCTTGCTCAGAACAAAAGAACTGTGCTTCCTACACACACGGGGCATATCTAGTTCAACTCTGCTTAGGAAACTGACAAGAACAGTAGCTTCTCTTCAGTCCAATACACTGTACTTGCTGGGAACAGACGCGAGTGCTATTTGCACTGTGTATGGCAATGGGAGCGCAATAGTGACTCTTCTTAGCAGAAAACAACTCTTGCTCGTAGGACCAGAAACTGCATGGGATTCAACTCCGTTTAGGACTGGGAAACAAACGCTAGCTCGCCTTGCAAGAAACACACTCTGCTTTTGAGAAAACAGCACTCTTCTACTCTCCTGTGTTTCCTATAGGGCCAGAAGAGTGAGCTTGCTCAGAACAAAAGAACTGTGCTTCCTACACACACGGGGCATATCTAGTTCAACTCTGCTTAGGAAACTGACAAGAACAGTAGCTTCTCTTCAGTCCAATACACTGTACTTGCTGGGAACAGACGCGAGTGCTATTTGCACTGTGTATGGCAATGGGAGCGCAATAGTGACTCTTCTTTGGAGAAAACAACTCTTGCTAGTAGGAGCAGAAACTGCATGGGATTCAACTCCGTTTAGGACTGGGAACAAACCCTAGCTCGCCTTGCAAGAAACACACTCTGCTTTTGAGAAAACAGCACTCTTCTACTCTCCTGTGTTTCCTATAGGGCCAGAACATTGAGCTTGCTCAGAACAAAAGAACTGTGCTTCCTACACACACGGGGCATATCTAGTTCAACTCTGCTTAGGAAACTGACAAGAACAGTAGCTTCTCTTCAGTCCAATACACTGTACTTGCTGGGAACAGACGCCAGTGCTATTTGCACTGTGTATGGCAATGGGAGCGCAATAGTGACTCTTCTTAGCAGAAAACAACTCTTGCTTGTAGGACCAGAAACTGCATGGGATTCAACTCCGTTTAGGACTGGGAAACAAACGCTAGCTCGCCTTGCAAGAAACACACTCTGCTTTTGAGAAAACAGCACTCTTCTACTCTCCTGTGTTTCCTATAGGGCCAGAACATTGAGCTTGCTCAGAACAAAAGAACTGTGCTTCCTACACACACGGGGCATATCTAGTTCAACTCTGCTTAGGAAACTGACAAGAACAGTAGCTTCTCTTCAGTCCAATACACTGTACTTGCTGGGAACAGACGCCAGTGCTATTTGCACTGTGTATGGCAATGGGAGCCCAATAGTGACTCTTCTTAGCAGAAAACAACTCTTGCTCATAGGACCAGAAACTGCATGGGATTCAACTCCGTTTAGGACTGGGAAACAAACGCTAGCTCGCCTTGCAAGAAACACACTCTGCTTTTGAGAAAACAGCACTCTTCTACTCTCCTGTGTTTCCTATAGGGCCAGAACATTGAGCTTGCTCAGAACAAAAGAACTGTGCTTTCTACACACACGGGGCATATCTAGTTCAACTCTGCTTAGGAAACTGACAAGAACAGTAGCTTCGCTTCAGTCCAATACACTGTACTTGCTGGGAACAGAGGCCAGTGCTTTTGCACTGTGTATGGCAATGGGAGCGCAATAGTGACTCTTCTTAGCAGAAAACAACTCTTGCTCGTAGGACCAGAAAATGCATGGGATTCAACTCCGTTTAGGACTGGGAAACAAACGCTAGCTCGCCTTGCAAGAAACACTCTCTGCTTTTGAGAAAACAGCACTCTTCTACTCTCCTGTGTTTCCTATAGGGCAAGAACATTGAGCTTGCTCAGAACAAAAGAACTGTGCTTCCTACACACACGGGGCATATCTAGTTCAACTCTGCTTAGGAAACTGACAAGAACAGTAGCTTCTCTTCAGTCCAATACACTGTACTTGCTGGGAACAGACGCGAGTGCTATTTGCACTGTGTATGGCAATGGGAGCGCAATAGTGACTCTTCTTAGCAGAAAACAACTCTTGCTCGTAGGACCAGAAACTGCATGGGATTCAACTCCGTTTAGGACTGGGAAACAAACGCTAGCTCGCCTTGCAAGAAACACACTCTGCTTTTGAGAAAACAGCACTCTTCTACTCTCCTGTGTTTCCTATAGGGCCAGAACATTGAGCTTGCTCAGAACAAAAGAACTGTGCTTCCTACACACACGGGGCATATCTAGTTCAACTCTGCTTAGGAAACTGACAAGAACAGTAGCTTCTCTTCAGTCCAATACACTGTACTTGCTGGGAACAGACGCGAGTGCTATTTGCACTGTGTATGGCAATGGGAGCGCAATAGTGACTCTTCTTAGCAGAAAACAACTCTTGCTCGTAGGACCAGAAACTGCATGGGATTCAACTCCGTTTAGGACTGGGAAACAAACGCTAGCTCGCCTTGCAAGAAACACACTCTGCTTTTGAGAAAACAGCACTCTTCTACTCTCCTGTGTTTCCTATAGGGCCAGAACAGTGAGCTTGCTCAGAACAAAAGAACTGTGCTTCCCACACACACGGGGCATATCTAGTTCAACTCTGCTTAGGAAACTGACAAGAACAGTAGCTTCTCTTCAGTCCAATACACTGTACTTGCTGGGAACAGACGCGAGTGCTATTTGCACTGTGTATGGCGATGGGAGCGCAATAGTGACTCTTCTTAGCAGAAAACAACTCTTGCTCATAGGACCAGAAACTGCATGGGATTCAACTCCGTTTAGGACTGGGAAACAAACGCTAGCTCGCCTTGCAAGAAACACACTCTGCTTTTGAGAAAACAGCACTCTTCTACTCTCCTGTGTTTCCTATAGGGCCAGAACTTTGAGCTTGCTCAGAACAAAAGAACTGTGCTTCCTACACACACGGGGCATATCTAGTTCAACTCTGCTTAGGAAACTGAGAAGAACAGTAGCTTCTCTTCAGTCCAATACACTGTACTTGCTGGGAACAGACGCGAGTGCTATTTGCACTGTGTATGGCAATGGGAGCGCAATAGTGACTCTTCTTTGGAGAAAACAACTCTTGCTAGTAGGAGCAGAAACTGCAAGGGATTCAACTCCGTTTAGGACTGGGAAACAAACGCTAGCTCGCCTTGCAAGAAACACACTCTGCTTTTGAGAAAACAGCACTCTTCTACTCTCCTGTGTTTCCTATAGGACCAGAACATTGAGCTTGCTCAGAACAAAAGAACTGTGCTTCCTACACACACGGGGCATATCTAGTTCAACTCTGCTTAGGAAACTGACAAGAACAGTAGCTTCTCTTCAGTCCAATACACTGTACTTGCTGGGAACAGACGCGAGTGCTATTTGCACTGTGTATGGCAATGGGAGCGCAATAGTGACTCTTCTTAGCAGAAAACAACTCTTGCTCGTAGGACCAGAAACTGCATGGGATTCAACTCCGTTTAGGACTGGGAAACAAACGCTAGCTCGCCTTGCAAGAAACACACTCTGCTTTTGAGAAAACAGCACTCTTCTACTCTCCTGTGTTTCCTATAGGACCAGAACTGTGAGCTTGCTCAGAACAAAAGAACTGTGCTTCCTACACACACGGGGCATATCTAGTTCAACTCTGCTTAGGAAATGACAAGAACAGTAGCTTCTCTTCAGTCCAATACACTGTACTTGCTGGGAACAGACGCGAGTGCTATTAGAACTGTGTATGGCAATGGGAGCGCAATAGTGACTCTTCTTTGGAGAAAACAACTCTTGCTAGTAGGAGCAGAAACTGCATGGGATTCAACTCCGTTTAGGACTGGGAAACAAACGCTAGCTCGCCTTGCAAGAAACACACTCTGCTTTTGAGAAAACAGCACTCTTCTACTCTCCTGTGTTTCCTATAGGGCCAGAACATTGAGCTTGCTCAGAACAAAAGAACTGTGCTTCCTACACACACGGGGCATATCTAGTTCAACTCTGCTTAGGAAACTGACAAGAACAGTAGCTTCTCTTCAGTCCAATACACTGTACTTGCTGGGAACAGACGCGAGTGCTATTTGCACTGTGTATGGCAATGGGAGCGCAATAGTGACTCTTCTTAGCAGAAAACAACTCTTGCTCGTAGGACCAGAAACTGCATGGGATTCAACTCCGTTTAGGACTGGGAAACAAACGCTAGCTCGCCTTGCAAGAAACACACTCTGCTTTTGAGAAAACAGCACTCTTCTACTCTCCTGTGTTTCCTATAGGACCAGAACAGTGAGCTTGCTCAGAACAAAAGAACTGTGCTTCCTACACACACGGGGCATATCTAGTTCAACTCTGCTTAGGAAACTGACAAGAACAGTAGCTTCTCTTCAGTCCAATACACTGTACTTGCACGGAAAAGACGCGAGTGCTATTTGCACTGTGTATGGCAATGGGAGCGCAATAGTGACTCTTCTTTGGAGAAAACAACTCTTGCTAGTAGGAGCAGAAACTGCATGGGATTCAACTCCGTTTAGGACTGGGAAACAAACGCTAGCTCGCCTTGCAAGAAACACTCTCTGCTTTTGAGAAAACAGCACTCTTCTACTCTCCTGTGTTTCCTATAGGGCAAGAACATTGAGCTTGCTCAGAACAAAAGAACTGTGCTTCCTACACACACGGGGCATATCTAGTTCAACTCTGCTTAGGAAACTGACAAGAACAGTAGCTTCTCTTCAGTCCAATACACTGTACTTGCTGGGAACAGACGCGAGTGCTATTTGCACTGTGTATGGCAATGGGAGCGCAATAGTGACTCTTCTTAGCAGAAAACAACTCTTGCTCGTAGGACCAGAAACTGCATGGGATTCAACTCCGTTTAGGACTGGGAAACAAACGCTAGCTCGCCTTGCAAGAAACACACTCTGCTTTTGAGAAAACAGCACTCTTCTACTCTCCTGTGTTTCCTATAGGGCCAGAACATTGAGCTTGCTCAGAACAAAAGAACTGTGCTTCCTACAAACAGGGGGCATATCTAGTTCAACTATGCTTAGGAAACTGACAAGAACAGTAGCTTCTCTTCAGTCCAATACACTGTACTTGCTGGGAACAGACGCGAGTGCTATATGCACTGTGTATGAAAATGGGAGCGCAATAGTGACTCTTCTTAGCAGAAAACAACTCTTGCTCGTAGGACCAGAAACTGCATGGGATTCAACTCCGTTTAGGACTGGGAAACAAACGCTAGCTCACCTTACAAAAAACACAGTCTGCTTTTGAGAAAACAGCACTCTTCTACTCTCCTGTGTTTCCTATAGGGCCAGAACATTGAACTTGCTCAGAACAAAAGAACTGTGCTTCCTACACACACGGGGCATATCTAGTTCAACTCTGCTTAGGAAACTGACAAGAACAGTAGCTTCTCTTCAGTCCAATACACTGTACTTGCTGGGAACAGACGCCAGTGCTATTTGCACTGTATATGGCAATGGGAGCGCAATAGTGACTCTTCTTAGCAGAAAACAACTCTTGCTCGTAGGACCAGAAACTGCATGGGATTCAACTCCGTTTAGGACTGGGAAACAAACGCTAGCTCGCCTTGCAAGAAACACACTCTGCTTTTGAGAAAACAGCACTCTTCTACTCTCCTGTGTTTCCTATAGGGCCAGAACAGTGAGCTTGCTCAGAACAAAAGAACTGTGCTTCCTACACACACGGGGCATATCTAGTTCAACTCTGCTTAGGAAACTGACAAGAACAGTAGCTTCTCTTCAGTCCAATACACTGTACTTGCTGGGAACAGACGCCAGTGCTATTTGCACTGTGTATGGCAATGGGAGCGCAATAGTGACTCTTCTTAGCAGAAAACAACTCTTGCTCGTAGGACCAGAAACTGCATGGGATTCAACTCCGTTTAGGACTGGGAAACAAACGCTAGCTCGCCTTGCAAGAAACACACTCTGCTTTTGAGAAAACAGCACTCTTCTACTCTCCTGTGTTTCCTATAGGGCCAGAACATTGAGCTTGCTCAGAACAAAAGAACTGTGCTTCCTACAAACAGGGGGCATATTTAGTTCAACTATGCTTAGGAAACTGACAAGAACAGTAGCTTCTCTTCAGTCCAATACACTGTACTTGCTGGGAACAGACGCGAGTGCTATATGCACTGTGTATGAAAATGGGAGCGCAATAGTGACTCTTCTTAGCAGAAAACAACTCTTGCTCGTAGGACCAGAAACTGCATGGGATTCAACTCCGTTTAGGACTGGGAAACAAACGCTAGCTCGCCTTACAAAAAACACAGTCTGCTTTTGAGAAAACAGCACTCTTCTACTCTCCTGTGTTTCCTATAGGGCCAGAACATTGAACTTGCTCAGAACAAAAGAACTGTGCTTCCTACACACACGGGGCATATCTAGTTCAACTCTGCTTAGGAAACTGACAAGAACAGTAGCTTCTCTTCAGTCCAATACACTGTACTTGCTGGGAACAGACGCGAGTGCTATTTGCACTGTGTATGGCAATGGGAGCGCAATAGTGACTCTTCTTAGCAGAAAACAACTCTTGCTCATAGGACCAGAAACTGCATGGGATTCAACTCCGTTTAGGACTGGGAAACAAACGCTAGCTCGCCTTGCAAGAAACACACTCTGCTTTTGAGAAAACAGCACTCTTCTACTCTCCTGTGTTTCCTATAGGGCCAGAACATTGAGCTTGCTCAGAACAAAAGAACTGTGCTTCCTACACACACGGGGCATATCTAGTTCAACTCTGCTTAGGAAACTGACAAGAACAGTAGCTTCTCTTCAGTCCAATACACTGTACTTGCTGGGAACAGACGCGAGTGCTATTTGCACTGTGTATGGCAATGGGAGCTCAATAGTGACTCTTCTTAGCAGAAAACAACTCTTGCTCGTAGGACCAGAAACTGCATGGGATTCAACTCCGTTTAGGACTGGGAAACAAACGCTAGCTCGCCTTGCAAGAAACACACTCTGCTTTTGAGAAAACAGCACTCTTCTACTCTCCTGTGTTTCCTATAGGGCCAGAACAGTGAGCTTGCTCAGAACAAACGAACTGTGCTTCCTACACACACGGGGCATATCTAGATCAACTCTGCTTAGGAAACTGACAAGAACAGTAGCTTCTCTTCAGTCCAATACACTGTACTTGCTGGGAACAGACGCCAGTGCTATTTGCACTGTGTATGGCAATGGGAGCGCAATAGTGACTCTTCTTAGCAGAAAACAACTCTTGCTCGTAGGACCAGAAAATGCATGGGATTCAACTCCGTTTAGGACTGGGAAACAAACGCAAGCTCGCCTTGCAAGAAACACACTCTGCTTTTGAGAAAACAGCACTCTTCTACTCTCCTGTGTTTCCTATAGGGCCAGAACATTGAGCTTGCTCAGAACAAAAGAACTGTGTTTCCTACACACACGGGGCATATCTAGTTCAACTCTGCTTAGGAAACTGACAAGAACAGTAGCTTCTCTTCAGTCCAATACACTGTACTTGCACGGAAAAGACGCGAGTGCTATTTGCACTGTGTATGGCAATGGGAGCGCAATAGTGACTCTTCTTTGGAGAAAACAACTCTTGCTAGTAGGAGCAGAAACTGCATGGGATTCAACTCCGTTTAGGACTGGGAAACAAACGCTAGCTCGCCTTGCAAGAAACACTCTCTGCTTTTGAGAAAACAGCACTCTTCTACTCTCCTGTGTTTCCTATAGGGCAAGAACATTGAGCTTGCTCAGAACAAAAGAACTGTGCTTCCTACACACACGGGGCATATCTAGTTCAACTCTGCTTAGGAAACTGACCAGAACAGTAGCTTCTCTTCAGTCCAATACACTGTACTTGCTTGGAACAGACGCGAGTGCTATTTGCACTGTGTATGGCAATGGGAGCGCAATAGTGACTCTTCTTAGCAGAAAACAACTCTTGCTCGTAGGACCAGAAACTGCATGGGATTCAACTCCGTTTAGGACTGGGAAACAAACGCTAGCTCGCCTTGCAAGAAACACACTCTGCTTTTGAGAAAACAGCACTCTTCTACTCTCCTGTGTTTCCTATAGGGCCAGAACATTGAGCTTGCTCAGAACAAAAGAACTGTGCTTCCTACACACACGGGGCATATCTAGTTCAACTCTGCTTAGGAAACTGACAAGAACAGTAGCTTCTCTTCAGTCCAATACACTGTACTTGCTGGGAACAGACGCGAGTGCTATTTGCACTGTGTATGGCAATGGGAGCGCAATAGTGACTCTTCTTAGCAGAAAACAACTCTTGCTCGTAGGACCAGAAACTGCATGGGATTCAACTCCGTTTAGGACTGGGAAACAAACGCTAGCTCGCCTTGCAAGAAACACACTCTGCTTTTGAGAAAACAGCACTCTTCTACTCTCCTGTGTTTCCTATAGGGCCAGAACAGTGAGCTTGCTCAGAACAAAAGAACTGTGCTTCCCACACACACGGGGCATATCTAGTTCAACTCTGCTTAGGAAACTGACAAGAACAGTAGCTTCTCTTCAGTCCAATACACTGTACTTGCTGGGAACAGACGCGAGTGCTATTTGCACTGTGTATGGCAATGGGAGCGCAATAGTGACTCTTCTTAGCAGAAAACAACTCTTGCTAGTAGGAGCAGAAACTGCAAGGGATTCAACTCCGTTTAGGACTGGGAAACAAACGCTAGCTCGCCTTGCAAGAAACACACTCTGCTTTTGAGAAAACAGCACTCTTCTACTCTCCTGTGTTTCCTATAGGACCAGAACATTGAGCTTGCTCAGAACAAAAGAACTGTGCTTCCTACACACACGGGGCATATCTAGTTCAACTCTGCTTAGGAAACTGACAAGAACAGTAGCTTCTCTTCAGTCCAATACACTGTACTTGCTGGGAACAGACGCGAGTGCTATTTGCACTGTGTATGGCAATGGGAGCGCAATAGTGACTCTTCTTAGCAGAAAACAACTCTTGCTCATAGGACCAGAAACTGCATGGGATTCAACTCCGTTTAGGACTGGGAAACAAACGCTAGCTCGCCTTGCAAGAAACACACTCTGCTTTTGAGAAAACAGCACTCTTCTACTCTCCTGTGTTTCCTATAGGGCCAGAACAGTGAGCTTGCTCAGAACAAAAGAACTGTGCTTCCTACACACACGGGGCATATCTAGTTCAACTCTGCTTAGGAAACTGACAAGAACAGTAGCTTCTCTTCAGTCCAATACACTGTACTTGCTGGGAACAGACGCGAGTGCTATTTGCACTGTGTATGGCAATGGCAGCGCAATAGTGACTCTTCTTTGGAGAAAACAACTCTTGCTAGTAGGAGCAGAAACTGCATGGGATTCAACTCCGTTTAGGACTGGGAAACAAACGCTAGCTCGCCTTGCAAGAAACACACTCTGCTTTTGAGAAAACAGCACTCTTCTACTCTCCTGTGTTTCCTATAGGGCCAGATCAGTGAGCTTGCTCAGAACAAAAGAACTGTGCTTCCCACACACACGGGGCATATCTAGTTCAACTCTGCTTAGGAAACTGACAAGAACAGTAGCTTCTCTTCAGTCCAATACACTGTACTTGCTGGGAACAGACGCGAGTGCTATTTGCACTGTGTATGGCAATGGGAGCGCAATAGTGACTCTTCTTAGCAGAAAACAACTCTTGCTCGTAGGACCAGAAACTGCATGGGATTCAACTCCGTTTAGGACTGGGAAACAAACGCTAGCTCGCCTTGCAAGAAACACACTCTGCTTTTGAGAAAACAGCACTCTTCTACTCTCCTGTGTTTCCTATAGGGCCAGAACATTGAGCTTGCTCAGAACAAACGAACTGTGCTTCCTACACACACGGGGCATATCTAGTTCAACTCTGCTTAGGAAACTGACAAGAACAGTAGCTTCTCTTCAGTCCAATACACTGTACTTGCTGGGAACAGACGCAAGTGCTATTTGCACTGTGTATGGCAATGGGAGCGCAATAGTGACTCTTCTTAGCAGAAAACAACTCTTGCTCGTAGGACCAGAAACTGCATGGGATTCAACTCCGTTTAGGACTGGGAAACAAACGCTAGCTCGCCTTGCAAGAAACACACTCTGCTTTTGAGAAAACAGCACTCTTCTACTCTCCTGTGTTTCCTATAGGGCCAGAACAGTGAGCTTGCTCAGAACAAAAGAACTGTGCTTCCTACACACACGGGGCATATCTAGTTCAACTCTGCTTAGGAAACTGACAAGAACAGTAGCTTCTCTTCAGTCCAATACACTGTACTTGCTGGGAACAGACGCGAGTGCTATTTGCACTGTGTATGGCGATGGCAGCGCAATAGTGACTCTTCTTTGGAGAAAACAACTCTTGCTAGTAGGAGCAGAAACTGCATGGGATTCAACTCCGTTTAGGACTGGGAAACAAACGCTAGCTCGCCTTGCAAGAAACACACTCTGCTTTTGAGAAAACAGCACTCTTCTACTCTCCTGTGTTTCCTATAGGACCAGAACTGTGAGCTTGCTCAGAACAAAAGAACTGTGCTTCCTACACACACAGGGAATATCTAGTTCAACTCTGCTTAGGAAATGACAAGAACAGTAGCTTCTCTTCAGTCCAATACACTGTACTTGCTGGGAACAGACGCGAGTGCTATTAGAACTGTGTATGGCAATGGGAGCGCAATAGTGACTCTTCTTTGGAGAAAACAACTCTTGCTAGTAGGAGCAGAAACTGCATGGGATTCAACTTCGTTTAGGACTGGGAAACAAACGCTAGCTCGCCTTGCAAGAAACACACTCTGCTTTTGAGAAAACAGCACTCTTCTACTCTCCTGTGTTTCCTATAGGGCCAGAACATTGAGCTTGCTCAGAACAAAAGAACTGTGCTTCCTACACACACGGGGCATATCTAGTTCAACTCTGCTTAGGAAACTGACAAGAACAGTAGCTTCTCTTCAGTCCAATACACTGTACTTGCTGGGAACAGACGCGAGTGCTATTTGCACTGTGTATGGCAATGGGAGCCCAATAGTGACTCTTCTTAGCAGAAAACAACTCTTGCTCGTAGGACCAGAAACTGCATGGGATTCAACTCCGTTGAGGACTGGGAAACAAACGCTAGCTCGCCTTGCAAGAAACACACTCTGCTTTTGAGAAAACAGCACTCTTCTACTCTCCTGTGTTTCCTATAGGACCAGAACAGTGAGCTTGCTCAGAACAAAAGAACTGTGCTTCCTACACACACGGGGCATATCTAGTTCAACTCTGCTTAGGAAACTGACAAGAACAGTAGCTTCTCTTCAGTCCAATACACTGTACTTGCTGGGAACAGACGCCAGTGCTATTTGCACTGTATATGGCAATGGGAGCGCAATAGTGACTCTTCTTAGCAGAAAACAACTCTTGATCGTAGGACCAGAAACTGCATGGGATTCAACTCCGTTTAGGACTGGGAAACAAACGCTAGCTCGCCTTGCAAGATACACACTCTGCTTTTGAGAAAACAGCACTCTTCTTCTCTCCTGTGTTTCCTATAGGACCAGAACAGTGAGCTTGCTCAGAACAAAAGAACTGTGCTTCCTACACACACGGGGCATATCTAGTTCAACTCTGCTTAGGAAACTGACAAGAACAGTAGCTTCTCTTCAGTCCAATACACTGTACTTGCTGGGAACAGACGCCAGTGCTATTTGCACTGTGTATGGCAATGGGAGCGCAATAGTGACTCTTCTTGGCAGAAAACAACTCTTGCTCGTAGGACCAGAAACTGCATGGGATTCAACTCCGTTTAGGACTGGGAAACAAACGCTAGCTCGCCTTGCAAGAAACACACTCTGCTTTTGAGAAAACAGCACTCTTCTACTCTCCTGTGTTTCCTATAGGGCCAGAACAGTGAGCTTGCTCAGAACAAAAGAACTGTGCTTCCTACACACACGGGGCATATCTAGTTCAACTCTGCTTAGGAAACTGACAAGAACAGTAGCTTCTCTTCAGTCCAATACACTGTACTTGCTGGGAACAGACGAGAGTGCTATTTGTACTGTGTATGGCAAAGGGAGCACAATAGTGACTCTTCTTTGCAGAAAACAACTCTTGCTCGTAGGACCAGAAACTGCATGGGATTCAACTCCGTTTAGGACTGGGGAACAAACGCTAGCTCGCCTTGCAAGAAACACACTCTGCTTTTGAGAAAACAGCACTCATCTACTCTCCTGTGTTTCCTATAGGGCCAGAACATTGAGCTTGCTCAGAACAAAAGAACTGTGCTTCCTACACACACGGGGCATATCTAGTTCAACTCTGCTTAGGAAACTGACAAGAACAGTAGCTTCTCTTCAGTCCAATACACTGTACTTGCTGGGAACAGACATGAGTGCTATTTGCACTGTGTATGGCAATGGGAGCGCAATAGTGACTCTTCTTAGCAGAAAACAACTCTTGCTCGTAGGACCAGAAACTGCATGGCATTCAACTCCGTTTAGGACTGGGAAACAAACGCTAGCTCGCCTTGCAAGAAACACACTCTGCTTTTGAGAAAACAGCACTCTTCTACTCTCCTGTGTTTCCTATAGGGCCAGAACATTGAGCTTGCTCAGAACAAAAGAACTGTGCTTCCTACACACACGGGGCATATCTAGTTCAACTCTGCTTAGGAAACTGACAAGAACAGTAGCTTCTCTTCAGTCCAATACACTGTACTTGCTGGGAACAGACGCGAGTGCTATTTGCACTGTGTATGGCAATGGGAGCGCAATAGTGACTCTTCTTAGCAGAAAACAACTCTTGCTCATAGGACCAGAAACTGCATGGGATTCAACTCCGTTTAGGACTGGGAAACAAACGCTAGCTCGCCTTGCAAGAAACACACTCTGCTTTTGAGAAAACAGCACTCTTCTACTCTCCTGTGTTTCCTATAGGACCAGAACTGTGAGCTTGCTCAGAACAAAAGAACTGTGCTTCCTACACACACGGGGCATATCTAGTTCAACTCTGCTTAGGAAACTGACAAGAACAGTAGCTTCTCTTCAGTCCAATACACTGTACTTGCTGGGAACAGACGCGAGTGCTATTTGCACTGTGTATGGCAATGGGAGCGCAATAGTGACTCTTCTTAGCAGAAAACAACTCTTGCTCGTAGGACCAGAAACTGCATGGGATTCAACTCCGTTTAGGACTGGGAAACAAACGCTAGCTCGCCTTGCAAGAAACACACTCTGCTTTTGAGAAAACAGCACTCTTCTACTCTCCTGTGTTTCCTATAGGGCCAGAACAGTGAGCTTGCTCAGAACAAAAGAACTGTGCTTCCTACACACACGGGGCATATCTAGTTCAACTCTGCTTAGGAAACTGACAAGAACAGTAGCTTCTCTTCAGTCCAATACACTGTACTTGCTGGGAACAGACGAGAGTGCTATTTGTACTGTGTATGGCAAAGGGAGCACAATAGTGACTCTTCTTTGCAGAAAACAACTCTTGCTCGTAGGACCAGAAACTGCATGGGATTCAACTCCGTTTAGGACTGGGGAACAAACGCTAGCTCGCCTTGCAAGAAACACACTCTGCTTTTGAGAAAACAGCACTCATCTACTCTCCTGTGTTTCCTATAGGGCCAGAACATTGAGCTTGCTCAGAACAAAAGAACTGTGCTTCCTACACACACGGGGCATATCTAGTTCAACTCTGCTTAGGAAACTGACAAGAACAGTAGCTTCTCTTCAGTCCAATACACTGTACTTGCTGGGAACAGACATGAGTGCTATTTGCACTGTGTATGGCAATGGGAGCGCAATAGTGACTCTTCTTAGCAGAAAACAACTCTTGCTCGTAGGACCAGAAACTGCATGGCATTCAACTCCGTTTAGGACTGGGAAACAAACGCTAGCTCGCCTTGCAAGAAACACACTCTGCTTTTGAGAAAACAGCACTCTTCTACTCTCCTGTGTTTCCTATAGGGCCAGAACATTGAGCTTGCTCAGAACAAAAGAACTGTGCTTCCTACACACACGGGGCATATCTAGTTCAACTCTGCTTAGGAAACTGACAAGAACAGTAGCTTCTCTTCAGTCCAATACACTGTACTTGCTGGGAACAGACGCGAGTGCTATTTGCACTGTGTATGGCAATGGGAGCGCAATAGTGACTCTTCTTAGCAGAAAACAACTCTTGCTCATAGGACCAGAAACTGCATGGGATTCAACTCCGTTTAGGACTGGGAAACAAACGCTAGCTCGCCTTGCAAGAAACACACTCTGCTTTTGAGAAAACAGCACTCTTCTACTCTCCTGTGTTTCCTATAGGACCAGAACTGTGAGCTTGCTCAGAACAAAAGAACTGTGCTTCCTACACACACGGGGCATATCTAGTTCAACTCTGCTTAGGAAACTGACAAGAACAGTAGCTTCTCTTCAGTCCAATACACTGTACTTGCTGGGAACAGACGCGAGTGCTATTTGCACTGTGTATGGCAATGGGAGCGCAATAGTGACTCTTCTTAGCAGAAAACAACTCTTGCTCGTAGGACCAGAAACTGCATGGGATTCAACTCCGTTTAGGACTGGGAAACAAACGCTAGCTCGCCTTGCAAGAAACACACTCTGCTTTTGAGAAAACAGCACTCTTCTACTCTCCTGTGTTTCCTATAGGGCCAGAACAGTGAGCTTGCTCAGAACAAAAGAACTGTGCTTCCTACACACACGGGGCATATCTAGTTCAACTCTGCTTAGGAAACTGACAAGAACAGTAGCTTCTCTTCAGTCCAATACACTGTACTTGCTGGGAACAGACGCGAGTGCTATTTGCACTGTGTATGGCAATGGCAGCGCAATAGTGACTCTTCTTTGGAGAAAACAACTCTTGCTAGTAGGAGCAGAAACTGCATGGGATTCAACTCCGTTTAGGACTGGGAACAAACCCTAGCTCGCCTTGCAAGAAACACACTCTGCTTTTGAGAAAACAGCACTCTTCTACTCTCCTGTGTTTCCTATAGGACCAGAACTGTGAGCTTGCTCAGAACAAAAGAACTGTGCTTCCTACACACACGGGGCATATCTAGTTCAACTCTGCTTAGGAAATGACAAGAACAGTAGCTTCTCTTCAGTCCAATACACTGTACTTGCTGGGAACAGACGCGAGTGCTATTAGAACTGTGTATGGCAATGGGAGCGCAATAGTGACTCTTCTTTGGAGAAAACAACTCTTGCTAGTAGGAGCAGAAACTGCATGGGATTCAACTTCGTTTAGGACTGGGAAACAAACGCTAGCTCGCCTTGCAAGAAACACACTCTGCTTTTGAGAAAACAGCACTCTTCTACTCTCCTGTGTTTCCTATAGGGCCAGAACATTGAGCTTGCTCAGAACAAAAGAACTGTGCTTCCTACACACACGGGGCATATCTAGTTCAACTCTGCTTAGGAAACTGACCAGAACAGTAGCTTCTCTTCAGTCCAATACACTGTACTTGCTGGGAACAGACGCGAGTGCTATTTGCACTGTGTATGGCAATGGGAGCCCAATAGTGACTCTTCTTAGCAGAAAACAACTCTTGCTCGTAGGACCAGAAACTGCATGGGATTCAACTCCGTTTAGGACTGGGAAACAAACGCTAGCTCGCCTTGCAAGAAACACACTCTGCTTTTGAGAAAACAGCACTCTTCTACTCTCCTGTGTTTCCTATAGGACCAGAACAGTGAGCTTGCTCAGAACAAAAGAACTGTGCTTCCTACACACACGGGGCATATCTAGTTCAACTCTGCTTAGGAAACTGACAAGAACAGTAGCTTCTCTTCAGTCCAATACACTGTACTTGCTGGGAACAGACGCCAGTGCTATTTGCACTGTATATGGCAATGGGAGCGCAATAGTGACTCTTCTTAGCAGAAAACAACTCTTGATCGTAGGACCAGAAACTGCATGGGATTCAACTCCGTTTAGGACTGGGAAACAAACGCTAGCTCGCCTTGCAAGATACACACTCTGCTTTTGAGAAAACAGCACTCTTCTTCTCTCCTGTGTTTCCTATAGGACCAGAACAGTGAGCTTGCTCAGAACAAAAGAACTGTGCTTCCTACACACACGGGGCATATCTAGTTCAACTCTGCTTAGGAAACTGACAAGAACAGTAGCTTCTCTTCAGTCCAATACACTGTACTTGCTGGGAACAGACGCGAGTGCTATTTGCACTGTGTATGGCAATGGGAGCGCAATAGTGACTCTTCTTGGCAGAAAACAACTCTTGCTCGTAGGACCAGAAACTGCATGGGATTCAACTCCGTTTAGGACTGGGAAACAAACGCTAGCTCGCCTTGCAAGAAACACACTCTGCTTTTGAGAAAACAGCACTCTTCTACTCTCCTGTGTTTCCTATAGGGCCAGAACAGTGAGCTTGCTCAGAACAAAAGAACTGTGCTTCCTACACACACGGGGCATATCTAGTTCAACTCTGCTTAGGAAACTGACAAGAACAGTAGCTTCTCTTCAGTCCAATACACTGTACTTGCTGGGAACAGACGAGAGTGCTATTTGTACTGTGTATGGCAAAGGGAGCGCAATAGTGACTCTTCTTTGCAGAAAACAACTCTTGCTCGTAGGACCAGAAACTGCATGGGATTCAACTCCGTTTAGGACTGGGGAACAAACGCTAGCTCGCCTTGCAAGAAACACACTCTGCTTTTGAGAAAACAGCACTCTTCTACTCTCCTGTGTTTCCTATAGGGCCAGAACATTGAGCTTGCTCAGAACAAAAGAACTGTGCTTCCTACACACACGGGGCATATCTAGTTCAACTCTGCTTAGGAAACTGACAAGAACAGTAGCTTCTCTTCAGTCCAATACACTGTACTTGCTGGGAACAGACATGAGTGCTATTTGCACTGTGTATGGCAATGGGAGCGCAATAGTGACTCTTCTTAGCAGAAAACAACTCTTGCTCGTAGGACCAGAAACTGCATGGCATTCAACTCCGTTTAGGACTGGGAAACAAACGCTAGCTCGCCTTGCAAGAAACACACTCTGCTTTTGAGAAAACAGCACTCTTCTACTCTCCTGTGTTTCCTATAGGGCCAGAACATTGAGCTTGCTCAGAACAAAAGAACTGTGCTTCCTACACACACGGGGCATATCTAGTTCAACTCTGCTTAGGAAACTGACAAGAACAGTAGCTTCTCTTCAGTCCAATACACTGTACTTGCTGGGAACAGACGCGAGTGCTATTTGCACTGTGTATGGCAATGGGAGCGCAATAGTGACTCTTCTTAGCAGAAAACAACTCTTGCTCATAGGACCAGAAACTGCATGGGATTCAACTCCGTTTAGGACTGGGAAACAAACGCTAGCTCGCCTTGCAAGAAACACACTCTGCTTTTGAGAAAACAGCACTCTTCTACTCTCCTGTGTTTCCTATAGGACCAGAACTGTGAGCTTGCTCAGAACAAAAGAACTGTGCTTCCTACACACACGGGGCATATCTAGTTCAACTCTGCTTAGGAAACTGACAAGAACAGTAGCTTCTCTTCAGTCCAATACACTGTACTTGCTGGGAACAGACGCGAGTGCTATTTGCACTGTGTATGGCAATGGGAGCGCAATAGTGACTCTTCTTAGCAGAAAACAACTCTTGCTCGTAGGACCAGAAACTGCATGGGATTCAACTCCGTTTAGGACTGGGAAACAAACGCTAGCTCGCCTTGCAAGAAACACACTCTGCTTTTGAGAAAACAGCACTCTTCTACTCTCCTGTGTTTCCTATAAGGCCAGAACAGTGAGCTTGCTCAGAACAAAAGAACTGTGCTTCCTACACACACGGGGCATATCTAGTTCAACTCTGCTTAGGAAACTGACAAGAACAGTAGCTTCTCTTCAGTCCAATACACTGTACTTGCTGGGAACAGACGCGAGTGCTATTTGCACTGTGTATGGCAATGGGAGCACAATAGTGACTCTTCTTAGCAGAAAACAACTCTTGCTCGTAGGACCAGAAACTGCATGGGATTCAACTCCGTTTAGGACTGGGAAACAAACGCTAGCTCGCCTTGCAAGAAACACACTCTGCTTTTGAGAAAACAGCACTCTCTACTCTCCTGTGTTTCCTATAGGGCCAGAACAGTGAGCTTGCTCCGAACAAAAGAACTGTGCTTCCTACACACACGGGGCATATCTAGTTCAACTCTGCTTAGGAAACTGACAAGAACAGTAGCTTCTCTTCAGTCCAATACACTGTACTTGCTGGGAACAGACGCGAGTGCTATTTGCACGGTGTATGGCAATGGGAGCGCAATATTGACTCTTCTTAGCAGAAAACAACTCTTGCTCGTAGGACCAGAAACTGCATGGGATTCAACTCCGTTTAGGACTGGGAAACAAACGCTAGCTCGTCTTGCAAGAAACACACTCTGCTTTTGAGAAAACAGCACTCTTCTACTCTCCTGTGTTTCCTTTAGGGCCAGAACATTGAGCTTGCTCAGAACAAAAGAACTGTGCTTCCTACACACATGGGGCATATCTAGTTTAACTCTGCTTAGGAAACTGACAAGAACAGTAGCTTCTCTTCAGTCCAATACACTGTACTTGCTGGGAACAGACGCGAGTGCTATTTGCACTGTGTATGGCAATGGGAGCGCAATAGTGACTCTTCTTAGCAGAAAACAACTCTTGCTCGTAGGACCAGAAACTGCATGGGATTCAACTCCGTTTAGGACTGGGAAACAAACGCTAGCAGGCCTTGCAAGAAACACACTCTGCTTTTGAGAAAACAGCACTCTTCTACTCTCCTGTGTTTCCTATAGGGCCAGAACAGTGAGCTTGCTCCGAACAAAAGAACTGTGCTTCCTACACACACGGGGCATATCTAGTTCAACTCTGCTTAGGAAACTGACAAGAACAGTAGCTTCTCTTCAGTCCAATACACTGTACTTGCTGGGAACAGACATGAGTGCTATTTGCACTGTGTATGGCAATGGGAGCGCAATAGTGACTCTTCTTAGCAGAAAACAACTCTTGCTCGTAGGACCAGAAACTGCATGGGATTCAACTCCGTTTAGGACTGGGAAACAAACGCTAGCTCGCCTTGCAAGAAACACACTCTGCTTTTGAGAAAACAGCACTCTTCTACTCTCCTGTGTTTCCTATAGGGCCAGAACAGTGAGCTTGCTCAGAACAAAAGAACTGTGCTTCCTACACACACGGGGCATATCTAGTTCAACTCTGCTTAGGAAACTGACAAGAACAGTAGCTTCTCTTCAGTCCAATACACTGTACTTGCTGGGAACAGACGCGAGTGCTATTTGCACTGTGTATGGCAATGGGAGCGCAATAGTGACTCTTCTTTGCAGAAAACAACTCTTGCTCGTAGGACCAGAAACTGCATGGGATTCAACTCCGTTTAGGACTGGGAAACAAACGCTAGCTCGCCTTGCAAGAAACACACTCTGCTTTTGAGAAAACAGCACTCTTCTACTCTCCTGTGTTTCCTTTAGGGCCAGAACATTGAGCTTGCTCAGAACAAAAGAACTGTGCTTCCTACACACAGGGGGCATATCTAGTTCAACTCTGCTTAGGAAACTGACAAGAACAGTAGCTTCTCTTCAGTCCAATACACTGTACTTGCTTGGAACAGACGCGAGTGCTATTTGCACTGTGTATGGCAATGGGAGCGCAATAGTGACTCTTCTTAGCAGAAAACAACTCTTGCTCGTAGGACCAGAAACTGCATGGGATTCAACTCCGTTTAGGACTGGGAAACAAACGCTAGCTCGCCTTGCAAGAAACACACTCTGCTTTTGAGAAAACAGCACTCTTCTACTCTCCTGTGTTTCCTATAGGGCCAGAACAGTGAGCTTGCTCAGAACAAAAGAACTGTGCTTCCTACACACACGGGGCATACCTAGTTCAACTCTGCTTAGGAAACTGACAAGAACAGTAGCTTCTCTTCAGTCCAATACACTGTACTTGCTGGGAACAGACGCGAGTGCTATTTGCACTGTGTATGGCAATGGGAGCCCAATAGTGACTCTTCTTAGAAGAAAACAACTCTTGCTCGTAGGACCAGAAACTGCATGGGATTCAACTCCGTTTAGGACTGGGAAACAAACGCTAGCTCGCCTTGCAAGAAACACACTCTCCTTTTGAGAAAACAGCACTCTTCTACTCTCCTGTGTTTCCTATAGGGCCAGAACATTGAGCTTGCTCAGAACAAAAGAACTGTGCTTCCTACACACACGGGGCATATCTAGTTCAACTCTGCTTAGGAAACTGACAAGAACAGTAGCTTCTCTTCAGTCCAATACACTGTACTTGCTTGGAACAGACGCGAGTGCTATTTGCACTGTGTATGGCAATGGGAGCGCAATAGTGACTCTTCTTTGCAGAAAACAACTCTTGCTCGTAGGACCAGAAACTGCATGGGATTCAACTCCGTTTAGGACTGGGAAACAAACGCTAGCTCGCCTTGCAAGAAACACACTCTGCTTTTGAGAAAACAGCACTCTTCTACACTCCTGTGTTTCCTATAGAGCCAGAACATTGAGCTTGCTCAGAACAAAAGAACTGTGCTTCCTACACACACGGGGCATATCTAGTTCAACTCTGCTTAGGAAACTGACAAGAACAGTAGCTTCTCTTCAGTCCAATACACTGTACTTGCTGGGAACAGACGCGAGTGCTATTTGCACTGTGTATGGCAATGGGAGCGCAATAGTGACTCTTCTTAGCAGAAAACAACTCTAGCTCGTAGGACCAGAAACTGCATGGGATTCAACTCCGTTTAGGACTGGGAAACAAACGCTAGCTCGCCTTGCAAGAAACACACTCTGCTTTTGAGAAAACAGCACTCTTCTACTCTCCTGTGTTTCCTATAGGGCCAGAACAGTGAGCTTGCTCAGAACAAAAGAACTGTGCTTCCTACACACACGGGGCATACCTAGTTCAACTCTGCTTAGGAAACTGACAAGAACAGTAGCTTCTCTTCAGTCCAATACACTGTACTTGCTGGGAACAGACGCGAGTGCTATTTGCACTGTGTATGGCAATGGGAGCCCAATAGTGACTCTTCTTAGAAGAAAACAACTCTTGCTTGTAGGACCAGAAACTGCATGGGATTCAACTCCGTTTAGGACTGGGAAACAAACGCTAGCTCGCCTTGCAAGAAACACACTCTCCTTTTGAGAAAACAGCACTCTTCTACTCTCCTGTGTTTCCTATAGGGCCAGAACAGTGAGCTGGCTCAGAACAAAAGAACTGTGCCTCCTACACACACGGGGCATATCTAGTTCAACTCTGCTTAGGAAACTGACAAGAACAGTAGCTTCTCTTCAGTCCAATACACTGTACTTGCTGGGAACAGACGCGAGTGCTATTTGCACTGTGTATGGCAATGGGAGCGCAATAGTGACTCTTCTTAGCAGAAAACAACTCTTGCTCGTAGGACCAGAAACTGCATGGGATTCAACTCCGTTTAGGACTGGGAAACAAACGCTAGCTCGCCTTGCAAGAAACACACTCTGCTTTTGAGAAAACAGCACTCTTCTACTCTCCTGTGTTTCCTATAGGGCCAGAACATTGAGCTTGCTCAGAACAAAAGAACTGTGCTTCCTACACACACGGGGCATATCTAGTTCAACTCTGCTTAGGAAACTGACAAGAACAGTAGCTTCTCTTCAGTCCAATACACTGTACTTGCTGGGAACAGACGCGAGTGCTATTTGCACTGTGTATGTTAATGGGAGCGCAATAGTGACTCTTCTTAGCAGAAAACAACTCTTGCTCCTAGGACCAGAAACTGCATGGGATTCAACTCCGTTTAGGACTGGGAAACAAACGCTAGCTCGCCTTGCAAGAAACACACTCTGCTTTTGAGAAAACAGCACTCTTCTACTCTCCTGTGTTTCCTATAGGGCCAGAACAGTGAGCTTGCTCAGAACAAAAGAACTGTGCTTCCTACACACACGGGGCATATCTAGTTCAACTCTGCTTAGGAAACTGACAAGAACAGTAGCTTCTCTTCAGTCCAATACACTGTACTTGCTGGGAACAGACGCGAGTGCTATTTGCACTGTGTATGGCAATGGGAGCGCAATAGTGACTCTTCTTAGCAGAAAACAACTCTTGCTCGTAGGACCAGAAACTGCATGGGATTCAACTCCGTTTAGGACTGGGAAACAAACGCTAGCTCGCCTTGCAAGAAACACACTCTGCTTTTGAGAAAACAGCACTCTTCTACTCTCCTGTGTTTCCTATATGGCCAGAACAGTGAGCTTGCTCAGAACAAAAGAACTGTGCTTCCTACACACACGGGGCATATCTAGTTCAACTCTGCTTAGGAAACTGACAAGAACAGTAGCTTCTCTTCAGTCCAATACACTGTACTTGCTGGGAACAGACGCGAGTGCTATTTGCACTGTGTATGGCAATGGGAGCGCAATAGTGACTCTTCTTTGCAGAAAACAACTCTTGCTCGTAGGACCAGAAACTGCATGGGATTCAACTCCGTTTAGGACTGGGAAACAAACGCTAGCTCGCCTTGCAAGAAACACACTCTGCTTTTGAGAAAACAGCACTCTTCTACTCTCCTGTGTTTCCTATAGAGCCAGAACAGTGAGCTTGCTCAGAACAAAAGAACTGTGCTTCCTACACACACGGGGCATATCTAGTTCAACTCTGCTTAGGAAACTGACAAGAACAGTAGCTTCTCTTCAGTCCAATACACTGTACTTGCTGGGAACAGACACGAGTGCTATTTGCACTGTGTATGGCAATGGGAGCGCAATAGTGACTCTTCTTAGCAGAAAACAACTCTTGCTCGTAGGACCAGAAACTGCATGGGATTCAACTCCTTTTAGGACTGGGAAACAAACGCTAGCTCGCCTTGCAAGAAACACACTCTGCTTTTGAGAAAACAGCACTCTTCTACTCTCCTGTGTTTCCTATAGGGCCAGAACAGTGAGCTTGCTCAGAACAAAAGAACTGTGCTTCCTACACACACGGGGCATATCTAGTTCAACTCTGCTTAGGAAACTGACAAGAACAGTAGCTTCTCTTCAGTCCAATACACTGTACTTGCTGGGAACAGACGCGAGTGCTATTTGCACTGTGTATGGCAATGGGAGCGCAATAGTGACTCTTCTTAGCAGAAAACAACTCTTGCTCGTAGGACCAGAAACTGCATGGGATTCAACTCCGTTTAGGACTGGGAAACAAACGCTAGCTCGCCTTGCAAGAAACACACTCTGCTTTTGAGAAAACAGCACTCTTCTACTCTCCTGTGTTTCCTATAGGACCAGAACTGTGAGCTTGCTCAGAACAAAAGAACTGTGCTTCCTACACACACGGGGCATATCTAGTTCAACTCTGCTTAGGAAACTGACAAGAACAGTAGCTTCTCTTCAGTCCAATACACTGTACTTGCTGGGAACAGACGCGAGTGCTATTTGCACTGTGTATGGCAATGGGAGCGCAATAGTGACTCTTCTTAGCAGAAAACAACTCTTGCTCGTAGGACCAGAAACTGCATGGGATTCAACTCCGTTTAGGACTGGGAAACAAACGCTAGCTCGCCTTGCAAGAAACACACTCTGCTTTTGAGAAAACAGCACTCTTCTACTCTCCTGTGTTTCCTATAGGGCCAGAACAGTGAGCTTGCTCAGAACAAAAGAACTGTGCTTCCTACACACACGGGGCATATCTAGTTCAACTCTGCTTAGGAAACTGACAAGAACAGTAGCTTCTCTTCAGTCCAATACACTGTACTTGCTGGGAACAGACGCGAGTGCTATTTGCACTGTGTATGGCAATGGCAGCGCAATAGTGACTCTTCTTTGGAGAAAACAACTCTTGCTAGTAGGAGCAGAAACTGCATGGGATTCAACTCCGTTTAGGACTGGGAAACAAACGCTAGCTCGCCTTGCAAGAAACACACTCTGCTTTTGAGAAAACAGCACTCTTCTACTCTCCTGTGTTTCCTATAGGGCCAGATCAGTGAGCTTGCTCAGAACAAAAGAACTGTGCTTCCCACACACACGGGGCATATCTAGTTCAACTCTGCTTAGGAAACTGACAAGAACAGTAGCTTCTCTTCAGTCCAATACACTGTACTTGCTGGGAACAGACGCGAGTGCTATTTGCACTGTGTATGGCAATGGGAGCGCAATAGTGACTCTTCTTAGCAGAAAACAACTCTTGCTCGTAGGACCAGAAACTGCATGGGATTCAACTCCGTTTAGGACTGGGAAACAAACGCTAGCTCGCCTTGCAAGAAACACACTCTGCTTTTGAGAAAACAGCACTCTTCTAGTCTCCTGTGTTTCCTATATGGCCAGAACATTGAGCTTGCTCAGAACAAAAGAACTGTGCTTCCTACACACACGGGGCATATCTAGTTCAACTCTGCTTAGGAAACTGACAAGAACAGTAGCTTCTCTTCAGGCCAATACACAGTACTTGCTGGGAACAGACGCGAGTGCTATTTGCACTGTGTATGACAATGGGAGCGCAATAGTGACTCTTCTTAGCAGAAAACAACTCTTGCTCCTAGGACCAGAAACTCATGGGATTCAACTCCGTTTAGGACTGGGAAACAAACGCTAGCTCGCCTTGCAAGAAACACACTCTGCTTTTGAGAAAACAGCACTCTTCTACTCTCCTGTGTTTCCTATAGGGCCAGAACATTGAGCTTGCTCAGAACAAAAGAACTGTGCTTCCTACACACATGGGGCATATCTAGTTCAACTCTGCTTAGGAAACTGACAAGAACAGTAGCTTCTCTTCAGTCCAATACACTGTACTTGCTGGGAACAGACGCGAGTGCTATTTGCACTGTGTATGGCAATGGGAGCGCAATAGTGACTCTTCTTAGCAGAAAACAACTCTTGCTCGTAGGACCAGAAACTGCATGGGATTCAACTCCGTTTAGGACTGGGAAACAAACGCTAGCTCGCCTTGCAAGAAACACACTCTGCTTTTGAGAAAACAGCACTCTTCTACTCTCCTGTGTTTCCTATAGGGCCAGAACAGTGAGCTTGCTCAGAACAAAAGAACTGTGCTTCCTACACACACGGGGCATATCTAGTTCAACTCTGCTTAGGAAACTGACAAGAACAGTAGCTTCTCTTCAGTCCAATACACTGTACTTGCTGGGAACAGACGCGAGTGCTATTTGCACTGTGTATGGCGATGGCAGCGCAATAGTGACTCTTCTTTGGAGAAAACAACTCTTGCTAGTAGGAGCAGAAACTGCATGGGATTCAACTCCGTTTAGGACTGGGAAACAAACGCTAGCTCGCCTTGCAAGAAACACACTCTGCTTTTGAGAAAACAGCACTCTTCTACTCTCCTGTGTTTCCTATAGGACCAGAACTGTGAGCTTGCTCAGAACAAAAGAACTGTGCTTCCTACACACACGGGGCATATCTAGTTCAACTCTGCTTAGGAAATGACAAGAACAGTAGCTTCTCTTCAGTCCAATACACTGTACTTGCTGTGAACAGACGCGAGTGCTATTAGAACTGTGTATGGCAATGGGAGCGCAATAGTGACTCTTCTTTGGAGAAAACAACTCTTGCTAGTAGGAGCAGAAACTGCATGGGATTCAACTTCGTTTAGGACTGGGAAACAAACGCTAGCTCGCCTTGCAAGAAACACACTCTGCTTTTGAGAAAACAGCACTCTTCTACTCTCCTGTGTTTCCTATAGGGCCAGAACATTGAGCTTGCTCAGAACAAAAGAACTGTGCTTCCTACACACACGGGGCATATCTAGTTCAACTCTGCTTAGGAAACTGACAAGAACAGTAGCTTCTCTTCAGTCCAATACACTGTACTTGCTGGGAACAGACGCGAGTGCTATTTGCACTGTGTATGGCAATGGGAGCCCAATAGTGACTCTTCTTAGCAGAAAACAACTCTTGCTCGTAGGACCAGAAACTGCATGGGATTCAACTCCGTTTAGGACTGGGAAACAAACGCTAGCTCGCCTTGCAAGAAACACACTCTGCTTTTGAGAAAACAGCACTCTTCTACTCTCCTGTGTTTCCTATAGGACCAGAACAGTGAGCTTGCTCAGAACAAAAGAACTGTGCTTCCTACACACACGGGGCATATCTAGTTCAACTCTGCTTAGGAAACTGACAAGAACAGTAGCTTCTCTTCAGTCCAATACACTGTACTTGCTGGGAACAGACGCCAGTGCTATTTGCACTGTGTATGGCAATGGGAGCGCAATAGTGACTCTTCTTAGCAGAAAACAACTCTTGATCGTAGGACCAGAAACTGCATGGGATTCAACTCCGTTTAGGACTGGGAAACAAACGCTAGCTCGCCTTGCAAGATACACACTCTGCTTTTGAGAAAACAGCACTCTTCTTCTCTCCTGTGTTTCCTATAGGACCAGAACAGTGAGCTTGCTCAGAACAAAAGAACTGTGCTTCCTACACACACGGTGCATATCTAGTTCAACTCTGCTTAGGAAACTGACAAGAACAGTAGCTTCTCTTCAGTCCAATACACTGTACTTGCTGGGAACAGACGAGAGTGCTATTTGTACTGTGTATGGCAAAGGGAGCGCAATAGTGACTCTTCTTTGCAGAAAACAACTCTTGCTCGTAGGACCAGAAACTGCATGGGATTCAACTCCGTTTAGGACTGGGGAACAAACGCTAGCTCGCCTTGCAAGAAACACACTCTGCTTTTGAGAAAACAGCACTCTTCTACTCTCCTGTGTTTCCTATAGGGCCAGATCAGTGAGCTTGCTCAGAACAAAAGAACTGTGCTTCCCACACACACGGGGCATATCTAGTTCAACTCTGCTTAGGAAACTGACAAGAACAGTAGCTTCTCTTCAGTCCAATACACTGTACTTGCTGGGAACAGACGCGAGTGCTATTTGCACTGTGTATGGCAATGGGAGCGCAATAGTGACTCTTCTTAGCAGAAAACAACTCTTGCTCGTAGGACCAGAAACTGCATGGGATTCAACTCCGTTTAGGACTGGGAAACAAACGCTAGCTCGCCTTGCAAGAAACACACTCTGCTTTTGAGAAAACAGCACTCTTCTAGTCTCCTGTGTTTCCTATATGGCCAGAACATTGAGCTTGCTCAGAACAAAAGAACTGTGCTTCCTACACACACGGGGCATATCTAGTTCAACTCTGCTTAGGAAACTGACAAGAACAGTAGCTTCTCTTCAGGCCAATACACAGTACTTGCTGGGAACAGACGCGAGTGCTATTTGCACTGTGTATGACAATGGGAGCGCAATAGTGACTCTTCTTAGCAGAAAACAACTCTTGCTCCTAGGACCAGAAACTCATGGGATTCAACTCCGTTTAGGACTGGGAAACAAACGCTAGCTCGCCTTGCAAGAAACACACTCTGCTTTTGAGAAAACAGCACTCTTCTACTCTCCTGTGTTTCCTATAGGACCAGAACTGTGAGCTTGCTCAGAACAAAAGAACTGTGCTTCCTACACACACGGGGCATATCTAGTTCAACTCTGCTTAGGAAACTGACCAGAACAGTAGCTTCTCTTCAGTCCAATACACTGTACTTGCTGGGAACAGACGCGAGTGCTATTTGCACTGTGTATGGCAATGGGAGCGCAATAGTGACTCTTCTTAGCAGAAAACAACTCTTGCTCGTAGGACCAGAAACTGCATGGGATTCAACTCCGTTTAGGACTGGGAAACAAACGCTAGCTCGCCTTGCAAGAAACACACTCTGCTTTTGAGAAAACAGCACTCTTCTACTCTCCTGTGTTTCCTATAGGGCCAGAACAGTGAGCTTGCTCAGAACAAAAGAACTGTGCTTCCTACACACACGGGGCATATCTAGTTCAACTCTGCTTAGGAAACTGACAAGAACAGTAGCTTCTCTTCAGTCCAATACACTGTACTTGCTGGGAACAGACGCGAGTGCTATTTGCACTGTGTATGGCGATGGCAGCGCAATAGTGACTCTTCTTTGGAGAAAACAACTCTTGCTCGTAGGACCAGAAACTGCATGGGATTCAACTCCGTTTAGGACTGGGAAACAAACGCTAGCTCGCCTTGCAAGAAACACACTCTGCTTTTGAGAAAACAGCACTCTCTACTCTCCTGTGTTTCCTATAGGGCCAGAACAGTGAGCTTGCTCCGAACAAAAGAACTGTGCTTCCTACACACACGGGGCATATCTAGTTCAACTCTGCTTAGGAAACTGACAAGAACAGTAGCTTCTCTTCAGTCCAATACACTGTACTTGCTGGGAACAGACGCGAGTGCTATTTGCACGGTGTATGGCAATGGGAGCGCAATATTGACTCTTCTTAGCAGAAAACAACTCTTGCTCGTAGGACCAGAAACTGCATGGGATTCAACTCCGTTTAGGACTGGGAAACAAACGCTAGCTCGTCTTGCAAGAAACACACTCTGCTTTTGAGAAAACAGCACTCTTCTACTCTCCTGTGTTTCCTATAGGGCCAGAACATTGAGCTTGCTCAGAACAAAAGAACTGTGCTTCCTACACACACGGGGCATATATAGTTCAACTCTGCTTAGGAAACTGACAAGAACAGTAGCTTCTCTTCAGTCCAATACACTGTACTTGCTGGGAACAGACGCGAGTGCTATTTGCACTGTGTATGGCAATGGGAGCCCAATAGTGACTCTTCTTAGCAGAAAACAACTCTTGCTCGTAGGACCAGAAACTGCATGGGATTCAACTCCGTTTAGGACTGGGAAACAAACGCTAGCTCGCCTTGCAAGAAACACACTCTGCTTTTGAGAAAACAGCACTCTTCTACTCTCCTGTGTTTCCTATAGGACCAGAACAGTGAGCTTGCTCAGAACAAAAGAACTGTGCTTCCTACACACACGGGGCATATCTAGTTCAACTCTGCTTAGGAAACTGACAAGAACAGTAGCTTCTCTTCAGTCCAATACACTGTACTTGCTGGGAACAGACGCCAGTGCTATTTGCACTGTATATGGCAATGGGAGCGCAATAGTGACTCTTCTTAGCAGAAAACAACTCTTGATCGTAGGACCAGAAACTGCATGGGATTCAACTCCGTTTAGGACTGGGAAACAAACGCTAGCTCGCCTTGCAAGATACACACTCTGCTTTTGAGAAAACAGCACTCTTCTTCTCTCCTGTGTTTCCTATAGGACCAGAACAGTGAGCTTGCTCAGAACAAAAGAACTGTGCTTCCTACACACACGGTGCATATCTAGTTCAACTCTGCTTAGGAAACTGACAAGAACAGTAGCTTCTCTTCAGTCCAATACACTGTACTTGCTGGGAACAGACGAGAGTGCTATTTGTACTGTGTATGGCAAAGGGAGCGCAATAGTGACTCTTCTTTGCAGAAAACAACTCTTGCTCGTAGGACCAGAAACTGCATGGGATTCAACTCCGTTTAGGACTGGGGAACAAACGCTAGCTCACCTTGCAAGAAACACACTCTGCTTTTGAGAAAACAGCACTCTTCTACTCTCCTGTGTTTCCTATAGGGCCAGAACATTGAGCTTGCTCAGAACAAAAGAACTGTGCTTCCTACACACACGGGGCATATCTAGTTCAACTCTGCTTAGGAAACTGACAAGAACAGTAGCTTCTCTTCAGTCCAATACACTGTACTTGCTGGGAACAGACATGAGTGCTATTTGCACTGTGTATGGCAATGGGAGCGCAATAGTGACTCTTCTTAGCAGAAAACAACTCTTGCTCGTAGGACCAGAAACTGCATGGCATTCAACTCCGTTTAGGACTGGGAAACAAACGCTAGCTCGCCTTGCAAGAAACACACTCTGCTTTTGAGAAAACAGCACTCTTCTACTCTCCTGTGTTTCCTATAGGGCCAGAACATTGAGCTTGCTCAGAACAAAAGAACTGTGCTTCCTACACACACGGGGCATATCTAGTTCAACTCTGCTTAGGAAACTGACAAGAACAGTAGCTTCTCTTCAGTCCAATACACTGTACTTGCTGGGAACAGACGCGAGTGCTATTTGCACTGTGTATGGCAATGGGAGCGCAATAGTGACTCTTCTTAGCAGAAAACAACTCTTGCTCATAGGACCAGAAACTGCATGGGATTCAACTCCGTTTAGGACTGGGAAACAAACGCTAGCTCGCCTTGCAAGAAACACACTCTGCTTTTGAGAAAACAGCACTCTTCTACTCTCCTGTGTTTCCTATAGGACCAGAACTGTGAGCTTGCTCAGAACAAAAGAACTGTGCTTCCTACACACACGGGGCATATCTAGTTCAACTCTGCTTAGGAAACTGACCAGAACAGTAGCTTCTCTTCAGTCCAATACACTGTACTTGCTGGGAACAGACGCGAGTGCTATTTGCACTGTGTATGGCAATGGGAGCGCAATAGTGACTCTTCTTAGCAGAAAACAACTCTTGCTCGTAGGACCAGAAACTGCATGGGATTCAACTCCGTTTAGGACTGGGAAACAAACGCTAGCTCGCCTTGCAAGAAACACACTCTGCTTTTGAGAAAACAGCACTCTTCTACTCTCCTGTGTTTCCTATAGGGCCAGAACAGTGAGCTTGCTCAGAACAAAAGAACTGTGCTTCCTACACACACGGGGCATATCTAGTTCAACTCTGCTTAGGAAACTGACAAGAACAGTAGCTTCTCTTCAGTCCAATACACTGTACTTGCTGGGAACAGACGCGAGTGGTATTTGCACTGTGTATGGCAATGGGAGCACAATAGTGACTCTTCTTAGCAGAAAACAACTCTTGCTCGTAGGACCAGAAACTGCATGGGATTCAACTCCGTTTAGGACTGGGAAACAAACGCTAGCTCGCCTTGCAAGAAACACACTCTGCTTTTGAGAAAACAGCACTCTCTACTCTCCTGTGTTTCCTATAGGGCCAGAACAGTGAGCTTGCTCCGAACAAAAGAACTGTGCTTCCTACACACACGGGGCATATCTAGTTCAACTCTGCTTAGGAAACTGACAAGAACAGTAGCTTCTCTTCAGTCCAATACACTGTACTTGCTGGGAACAGACGCGAGTGCTATTTGCACGGTGTATGGCAATGGGAGCGCAATATTGACTCTTCTTAGCAGAAAACAACTCTTGCTCGTAGGACCAGAAACTGCATGGGATTCAACTCCGTTTAGGACTGGGAAACAAACGCTAGCTCGTCTTGCAAGAAACACACTCTGCTTTTGAGAAAACAGCACTCTTCTACTCTCCTGTGTTTCCTTTAGGGCCAGAACATTGAGCTTGCTCAGAACAAAAGAACTGTGCTTCCTACACACACGGGGCATATCTAGTTCAACTCTGCTTAGGAAACTGACAAGAACAGTAGCTTCTCTTCAGTCTAATACACTGTACTTGCTGGGAACAGACGCGAGTGCTATTTGCACTGTGTATGGCAATGGGAGCGCAATAGTGACTCTTCTTAGCAGAAAACAACTCTTGCTCGTAGGACCAGAAACTGCATGGGATTCAACTCCGTTTAGGACTGGGAAACAAACGCTAGCAGGCCTTGCAAGAAACACACTCTGCTTTTGAGAAAACAGCACTCTTCTACTCTCCTGTGTTTCCTATAGGGCCAGAACAGTGAGCTTGCTCAGAACAAAAGAACTGTGCTTCCTACACACACGGGGCATATCTAGTTCAACTCTGCTTAGGAAACTGACAAGAACAGTAGCTTCTCTTCAGTCCAATACACTGTACTTGCTGGGAACAGACATGAGTGCTATTTGCACTGTGTATGGCAATGGGAGCGCAATAGTGACTCTTCTTAGCAGAAAACAACTCTTGCTCGTAGGACCAGAAACTGCATGGGATTCAACTCCGTTTAGGACTGGGAAACAAACGCTAGCTCGCCTTGCAAGAAACACACTCTGCTTTTCAGAAAACAGCACTCTTCTACTCTCCTGTGTTTCCTATACGGCCAGAACAGTGAGCTTGCTCAGAACAAAAGAACTGTGCTTCCTACACACACGGGGCATATCTAGTTCAACTCTGCTTAGGAAACTGACAAGAACAGTAGCTTCTCTTCAGTCCAATACACTGTACTTGCTGGGAACAGACGCGAGTGCTATTTGCACTGTGTATGGCAATGGGAGCGCAATAGTGACTCTTCTTTGCAGAAAACAACTCTTGCTCGTAGGACCAGAAACTGCATGGGATTCAACTCCGTTTAGGACTGGGAAACAAACGCTAGCTCGCCTTGCAAGAAACACACTCTGCTTTTGAGAAAACAGCACTCTCTACTCTCCTGTGTTTCCTATAGGGCCAGAACAGTGAGCTTGCTCAGAACAAAAGAACTGTGCTTCCTACACACACGGGGCATATCTAGTTCAACTCTGCTTAGGAAACTGACAAGAACAGTAGCTTCTCTTCAGTCCAATACACTGTACTTGCTGGGAACAGACGCGAGTGCTATTTGCACGGTGTATGGCAATGGGAGCGCAATATTGACTCTTCTTAGCAGAAAACAACTCTTGCTCGTAGGACCAGAAACTGCATGGGATTCAACTCCGTTTAGGACTGGGAAACAAACGCTAGCTCGTCTTGCAAGAAACACACTCTGCTTTTGAGAAAACAGCACTCTTCTACTCTCCTGTGTTTCCTTTAGGGCCAGAACATTGAGCTTGCTCAGAACAAAAGAACTGTGCTTCCTACACACACGGGGCATATCTAGTTTAACTCTGCTTAGGAAACTGACAAGAACAGTAGCTTCTCTTCAGTCCAATACACTGTACTTGCTGGGAACAGACGCGAGTGCTATTTGCACTGTGTATGGCAATGGGAGCGCAATAGTGACTCTTCTTAGCAGAAAACAACTCTTGCTCGTAGGACCAGAAACTGCATGGGATTCAACTCCGTTTAGGACTGGGAAACAAACGCTAGCAGGCCTTGCAAGAAACACACTCTGCTTTTGAGAAAACAGCACTCTTCTACTCTCCTGTGTTTCCTATAGGGCCAGAACAGTGAGCTTGCTCAGAACAAAAGAACTGTGCTTCCTACACACACGGGGCATATCTAGTTCAACTCTGCTTAGGAAACTGACAAGAACAGTAGCTTCTCTTCAGTCCAATACACTGTACTTGCTGGGAACAGACATGAGTGCTATTTGCACTGTGTATGGCAATGGGAGCGCAATAGTGACTCTTCTTAGCAGAAAACAACTCTTGCTCGTAGGACCAGAAACTGCATGGGATTCAACTCCGTTTAGGACTGGGAAACAAACGCTAGCTCGCCTTGCAAGAAACACACTCTGCTTTTGAGAAAACAGCACTCTTCTACTCTCCTGTGTTTCCTATACGGCCAGAACAGTGAGCTTGCTCAGAACAAAAGAACTGTGCTTCCTACACACACGGGGCATATCTAGTTCAACTCTGCTTAGGAAACTGACAAGAACAGTAGCTTCTCTTCAGTCCAATACACTGTACTTGCTGGGAACAGACGCGAGTGCTATTTGCACTGTGTATGGCAATGGGAGCGCAATAGTGACTCTTCTTTGCAGAAAACAACTCTTGCTCGTAGGACCAGAAACTGCATGGGATTCAACTCCGTTTAGGACTGGGAAACAAACGCTAGCTCGCCTTGCAAGAAACACACTCTGCTTTTGAGAAAACAGCACTCTTCTACTCTCCTGTGTTTCCTATAGAGCCAGAACAGTGAGCTTGCTCAGAACAAAAGAACTGTGCTTCCTACACACACGGGGCATATCTAGTTCAACTCTGCTTAGGAAACTGACAAGAACAGTAGCTTCTCTTCAGTCCAATACACTGTACTTGCTGGGAACAGACACGAGTGCTATTTGCACTGTGTATGGCAATGGGAGCGCAATAGTGACTCTTCTTAGCAGAAAACAACTCTTGCTCGTAGGACCAGAAACTGCATGGGATTCAACTCCGTTTAGGACTGGGAAACAAATGCTAGCTCGCCTTGCAAGAAACACACTCTGCTTTTGAGAAAACAGCACTCTTCTACTCTCCTGTGTTTCCTTTAGGACAAGAACAGTGAGCTTGCTCAGAACAAAAGAACTGTGCTTCCTACACACACGGGGCATATCTAGTTCAACTCTGCTTAGGAAACTGACAAGAACAGTAGCTTCTCTTCAGTCCAATACACTGTACTTGCTGGGAACAGACGCGAGTGCTATTTGCACTGTGTATGGCAATGGGAGCGCAATAGTGACTCTTCTTAGCAGAAAACAACTCTTGCTCATAGGACCAGAAACTGCATGGGATTCAACTCCGTTTAGGACTGGGAAACAAACGCTAGCTCGCCTTGCAAGAAACACACTCTGCTTTTGAGAAAACAGCACTCTTCTACTCTCCTGTGTTTCCTATAGGACCAGAACTGTGAGCTTGCTCAGAACAAAAGAACTGTGCTTCCTACACACACGGGGCATATCTAGTTCAACTCTGCTTAGGAAACTGACCAGAACAGTAGCTTCTCTTCAGTCCAATACACTGTACTTGCTGGGAACAGACGCGAGTGCTATTTGCACTGTGTATGGCAATGGGAGCGCAATAGTGACTCTTCTTAGCAGAAAACAACTCTTGCTCGTAGGACCAGAAACTGCATGGGATTCAACTCCGTTTAGGACTGGGAAACAAACGCTAGCTCGCCTTGCAAGAAACACACTCTGCTTTTGAGAAAACAGCACTCTTCTACTCTCCTGTGTTTCCTATAGGGCCAGAACAGTGAGCTTGCTCAGAACAAAAGAACTGTGCTTCCTACACACACGGGGCATATCTAGTTCAACTCTGCTTAGGAAACTGACAAGAACAGTAGCTTCTCTTCAGTCCAATACACTGTACTTGCTGGGAACAGACGCGAGTGGTATTTGCACTGTGTATGGCAATGGGAGCACAATAGTGACTCTTCTTAGCAGAAAACAACTCTTGCTCGTAGGACCAGAAACTGCATGGGATTCAACTCCGTTTAGGACTGGGAAACAAACGCTAGCTCGCCTTGCAAGAAACACACTCTGCTTTTGAGAAAACAGCACTCTCTACTCTCCTGTGTTTCCTATAGGGCCAGAACAGTGAGCTTGCTCCGAACAAAAGAACTGTGCTTCCTACACACACGGGGCATATCTAGTTCAACTCTGCTTAGGAAACTGACAAGAACAGTAGCTTCTCTTCAGTCCAATACACTGTACTTGCTGGGAACAGACGCGAGTGCTATTTGCACGGTGTATGGCAATGGGAGCGCAATATTGACTCTTCTTAGCAGAAAACAACTCTTGCTCGTAGGACCAGAAACTGCATGGGATTCAACTCCGTTTAGGACTGGGAAACAAACGCTAGCTCGTCTTGCAAGAAACACACTCTGCTTTTGAGAAAACAGCACTCTTCTACTCTCCTGTGTTTCCTTTAGGGCCAGAACATTGAGCTTGCTCAGAACAAAAGAACTGTGCTTCCTACACACACGGGGCATATCTAGTTTAACTCTGCTTAGGAAACTGACAAGAACAGTAGCTTCTCTTCAGTCCAATACACTGTACTTGCTGGGAACAGACGCGAGTGCTATTTGCACTGTGTATGGCAATGGGAGCGCAATAGTGACTCTTCTTAGCAGAAAACAACTCTTGCTCGTAGGACCAGAAACTGCATGGGATTCAACTCCGTTTAGGACTGGGAAACAAACGCTAGCAGGCCTTGCAAGAAACACACTCTGCTTTTGAGAAAACAGCACTCTTCTACTCTCCTGTGTTTCCTATAGGGCCAGAACAGTGAGCTTGCTCAGAACAAAAGAACTGTGCTTCCTACACACACGGGGCATATCTAGTTCAACTCTGCTTAGGAAACTGACAAGAACAGTAGCTTCTCTTCAGTCCAATACACTGTACTTGCTGGGAACAGACATGAGTGCTATTTGCACTGTGTATGGCAATGGGAGCGCAATAGTGACTCTTCTTAGCAGAAAACAACTCTTGCTCGTAGGACCAGAAACTGCATGGGATTCAACTCCGTTTAGGACTGGGAAACAAACGCTAGCTCGCCTTGCAAGAAACACACTCTGCTTTTGAGAAAACAGCACTCTTCTACTCTCCTGTGTTTCCTATAGGGCCAGAACAGTGAGCTTGCTCAGAACAAAAGAACTGTGCTTCCTACACACACGGGGCATATCTAGTTCAACTCTGCTTAGGAAACTGACAAGAACAGTAGCTTCTCTTCAGTCCAATACACTGTACTTGCTGGGAACAGACGCGAGTGCTATTTGCACTGTGTATGGCAATGGGAGCGCAATAGTGACTCTTCTTTGCAGAAAACAACTCTTGCTCGTAGGACCAGAAACTGCATGGGATTCAACTCCGTTTAGGACTGGGAAACAAACGCTAGCTCGCCTTGCAAGAAACACACTCTGCTTTTGAGAAAACAGCACTCTTCTACTCTCCTGTGTTTCCTATAGAGCCAGAACAGTGAGCTTGCTCAGAACAAAAGAACTGTGCTTCCTACACACACGGGGCATATCTAGTTCAACTCTGCTTAGGAAACTGACAAGAACAGTAGCTTCTCTTCAGTCCAATACACTGTACTTGCTGGGAACAGACACGAGTGCTATTTGCACTGTGTATGGCAATGGGAGCGCAATAGTGACTCTTCTTAGCAGAAAACAACTCTTGCTCGTAGGACCAGAAACTGCATGGGATTCAACTCCGTTTAGGACTGGGAAACAAATGCTAGCTCGCCTTGCAAGAAACACACTCTGCTTTTGAGAAAACAGCACTCTTCTACTCTCCTGTGTTTCCTTTAGGACAAGAACAGTGAGCTTGCTCAGAACAAAAGAACTGTGCTTCCTACACACACGGGGCATATCTAGTTCAACTCTGCTTAGGAAACTGACAAGAACAGTAGCTTCTCTTCAGTCCAATACACTGTACTTGCTGGGAACAGACGCGAGTGCTATTTGCACTGTGTATGGCAATGGGAGCGCAATAGTGACTCTTCTTAGCAGAAAACAACTCTTGCTTGTAGGACCAGAAACTGCATGGGATTCAACTCCGTTTAGGACTGGGAAACAAACGCTAGCTCGCCTTGCAAGAAACACACTCTGCTTTTGATAAAACAGCACTCTCTACTCTCCTGTGTTTCCTATAGGGCCAGAACAGTGAGCTTGCTCAGAACAAAAGAACTGTGCTTCCTACACACACGGGGCATATCTAGTTCAACTCTGCTTAGGAAACTGACAAGAACAGTAGCTTCTCTTCAGTCCAATACACTGTACTTGCTGGGAACAGACGCGAGTGCTATTTGCATGGTGTATGGCAATGGGAGCGCAATATTGACTCTACTTAGCAGAAAACAACTCTTGCTCGTAGGACCAGAAACTGCATGGGATTCAACTCCGTTTAGGACTGGGAAACAAACGCTAGCTCGCCTTGCAAGAAACACACTCTGCTTTTGAGAAAACAGCACTCTTCTACTCTCCTGTGTTTCCTTTAGGGCCAGAACATTGAGCTTGCTCAGAACAAAAGAACTGTGCTTCCTACACACACGGGGCATATCTAGTTCAACTCTGCTTAGGAAACTGACAAGAACAGTAGCTTCTCTTCAGTCCAATACACTGTACTTGCTTGGAACAGACGCGAGTGCTATTTGCACTGTGTATGGCAATGGGAGCGCAATAGTGACTCTTCTTTGCAGAAAACAACTCTTGCTCGTAGGACCAGAAACTGCATGGGATTCAACTCCGTTTAGGACTGGGAAACAAACGCTAGCTCGCCTTGCAAGAAACACACTCTGCTTTTGAGAAAACAGCACTCTTCTACTCTCCTGTGTTTCCTATAGAGCCAGAACAGTGAGCTTGCTCAGAACAAAAGAACTGTGCTTCCTACACACACGGGGCATATCTAGTTCAACTCTGCTTAGGAAACTGACAAGAACAGTAGCTTCTCTTCAGTCCAATACACTGTACTTGCTGGGAACAGAGGCGAGTGCTATTTGCACTGTGTATGGCAATGGGAGCGCAATAGTGACTCTTCTTAGAAGAAAACAACTCTTGGTCGTAGGACCTGAAACTGCATGGGATTCAACTCCGTTTAGGAATGGGAAACAAACGCTAGCTCGCCTTGCAAGAAACACACTCTGCTTTTGAGAAAACAGCACTCTTCTACTCTCCTGTTTTTCCTATAGGGCCAGAACATTGAGCTTGCTCAGAACAAAAGAACTGTGCTTCCTACACACACGGGGCATATCTAGTTCAACTCTGCTTAGGAAACTGACATGAACAGTAGCTTCTCTTCAGTCCAATACACTGTACTTGCTGGGAACAGACGCGAGTGCTATTTGCACTGTGTATGGCAATGGGAGCGCAATAGTGACTCTTCTTAGCAGAAAACAACTCTAGCTCGTAGGACCAGAAACTGCATGGGATTCAACTCCGTTTAGGACTGGGAAACAAACGCTAGCTCGCCTTGCAAGAAACACACTCTGCTTTTGAGAAAACAGCACTCTTCTACTCTCCTGTGTTTCCTATAGGGCCAGAACAGTGAGCTTGCTCAGAACAAAAGAACTGTGCTTCCTACACACACGGGGCATACCTAGTTCAACTCTGCTTAGGAAACTGACAAGAACAGTAGCTTCTCTTCAGTCCAATACACTGTACTTGCTGGGAACAGACGCGAGTGCTATTTGCACTGTGTATGGCAATGGGAGCCCAATAGTGACTCTTCTTAGAAGAGAACAACTCTTGCTCGTAGGACCAGAAACTGCATGGGATTCAACTCCGTTTAGGACTGGGAAACAAACGCTAGCTCGCCTTGCAAGAAACACACTCTCCTTTTGAGAAAACAGCACTCTTCTACTCTCCTGTGTTTCCTATAGGGCCAGAACAGTGAGCTGGCTCAGAACAAAAGAACTGTGCCTCCTACACACACGGGGCATATCTAGTTCAACTCTGCTTAGGAAACTGACAAGAACAGTAGCTTCTCTTCAGTCCAATACACTGTACTTGCTGGGAACAGACGCGAGTGCTATTTGCACTGTGTATGGCAATGGGAGCGCAATAGTGACTCTTCTTAGCAGAAAACAACTCTTGCTCGTAGGACCAGAAACTGCATGGGATTCAACTCCGTTTAGGACTGGGAAACAAACGCTAGCTCGCCTTGCAAGAAACACACTCTGCTTTTGAGAAAACAGCACTCTTCTACTCTCCTGTGTTTCCTATAGGGCCAGAACATTGAGCTTGCTCAGAACAAAAGAACTGTGCTTCCTACACACACGGGGCATATCTAGTTCAACTCTGCTTAGGAAACTGACAAGAACAGTAGCTTCTCTTCAGTCCAATACACTGTACTTGCTGGGAACAGACGCCAGTGCTATTTGCACTGTGTATGGCAATGGGAGCGCAATAGTGACTCTTCTTAGCAGAAAACAACTCTTGCTCCTAGGACCAGAAACTGCATGGGATTCAACTCCGTTTAGGACTGGGAAACAAACGCTAGCTCGCCTTGCAAGAAACACACTCTGCTTTTGAGAAAACAGCACTCTTCTACTCTCCTGTGTTTCCTATAGGGCCAGAACAGTGAGCTTGCTCAGAACAAAAGAACTGTGCTTCCTACACACACGGGGCATATCTAGTTCAACTCTGCTTAGGAAACTGACAAGAACAGTAGCTTCTCTTCAGTCCAATACACTGTACTTGCTGGGAACAGACGCGAGTGCTATTTGCACTGTGTATGGCAATGGGAGCGCAATAGTGACTCTTCTTAGCAGAAAACAACTCTTGCTCGTAGGACCAGAAACTGCATGGGATTCAACTCCGTTTAGGACTGGGAAACAAACGCTAGCTCGCCTTGCAAGAAACACACTCTGCTTTTGAGAAAACAGCACTCTTCTACTCTCCTGTGTTTCCTATATGGCCAGAACAGTGAGCTTGCTCAGAACAAAAGAACTGTGCTTCCTACACACACGGGGCATATCTAGTTCAACTCTGCTTAGGAAACTGACAAGAACAGTAGCTTCTCTTCAGTCCAATACACTGTACTTGCTGGGAACAGACGCGAGTGCTATTTGCACTGTGTATGGCAATGGGAGCGCAATAGTGACTCTTCTTTGCAGAAAACAACTCTTGCTCGTAGGACCAGAAACTGCATGGGATTCAACTCCGTTTAGGACTGGGAAACAAACGCTAGCTCGCCTTGCAAGAAACACACTCTGCTTTTGAGAAAACAGCACTCTTCTACTCTCCTGTGTTTCCTATAGAGCCAGAACAGTGAGCTTGCTCAGAACAAAAGAACTGTGCTTCCTACACACACGGGGCATATCTAGTTCAACTCTGCTTAGGAAACTGACAAGAACAGTAGCTTCTCTTCAGTCCAATACACTGTACTTGCTGGGAACAGACACGAGTGCTATTTGCACTGTGTATGGCAATGGGAGCGCAATAGTGACTCTTCTTAGCAGAAAACAACTCTTGCTCGTAGGACCAGAAACTGCATGGGATTCAACTCCTTTTAGGACTGGGAAACAAACGCTAGCTCGCCTTGCAAGAAACACACTCTGCTTTTGAGAAAACAGCACTCTTCTACTCTCCTTTGTTTCCTATAGGGCCAGAACAGTGAGCTTGCTCAGAACAAAAGAACTGTGCTTCCTACACACACGGGGCATATCTAGTTCAACTCTGCTTAGGAAACTGACAAGAACAGTAGCTTCTCTTCAGTCCAATACACTGTACTTGCTGGGAACAGACGCGAGTGCTATTTGCACTGTGTATGGCAATGGGAGCGCAATAGTGACTCTTCTTAGCAGAAAACAACTCTTGCTCGTAGGACCAGAAACTGCATGGGATTCAACTCCGTTTAGGAATGGGAAACAAACGCTAGCTCGCCTTGCAAGAAACACACTCTGCTTTTGAGAAAACAGCACTCTTCTACTCTCCTGTGTTTCCTATAGGGCCAGAACAGTGAGCTTGCTCAGAACAAAAGAACTGTGCTTCCTACACACACGGGGCATATCTAGTTCAACTCTGCTTAGGAAACTGACAAGAACAGTAGCTTCTCTTCAGTCCAATACACTGTACTTGCTGGGAACAGACGCGAGTGCTATTTGCACGGTGTATGGCAATGGGAGCGCAATATTGACTCTTCTTAGCAGAAAACAACTCTTGCTCGTAGGACCAGAAACTGCATGGGATTCAACTCCGTTTAGGACTGGGAAACAAACGCTAGCTCGCCTTGCAAGAAACACACTCTGCTTTTGAGAAAACAGCACTCTTCTACTCTCCTGTGTTTCCTTTAGGGCCAGAACATTGAGCTTGCTCAGAACAAAAGAACTGTGCTTCCTACACACACGGGGCATATCTAGTTCAACTCTGCTTAGGAAACTGACAAGAACAGTAGCTTCTCTTCAGTCCAATACACTGTACTTGCTGGGAACAGACGCGAGTGCTATTTGCACTGTGTATGGCAATGGGAGCGCAATAGTGACTCTTCTTTGCAGAAAACAACTCTTGCTCGTAGGACCAGAAACTGCATGGGATTCAACTCCGTTTAGGACTGGGAAACAAACGCTAGCTCGCCTTGCAAGAAACACACTCTGCTTTTGAGAAAACAGCACTCTTCTACTCTCCTTTGTTTCCTATAGGGCCAGAACAGTGAGCTTGCTCAGAACAAAAGAACTGTGCTTCCTACACACACGGGGCATATCTAGTTCAACTCTGCTCAGGAAACTGACAAGAACAGTAGCTTCTCTTCAGTCCAATACACTGTACTTGCTGGGAACAGACGCGAGTGCTATTTGCACTGTGTATGGCAATGGGAGCGCAATAGTGACTCTTTTTAGAAGAAAACAACTCTTGCTCGTAGGACCTGAAACTGCATGGGATTCAACTCCGTTTAGGACTGGGAAACAAACGCTAGCTCGCCTTGCAAGAAACACACTCTGCTTTTGAGAAAACAGCACTGTTCTACTCTCCTGTTTTTCCTATAGGGCCAGAACATTGAGCTTGCTCAGAACAAAAGAACTGTGCTTCCTACACACACGGGGCATATCTAGTTCAACTCTGCTTAGGAAACTGACAAGAACAGTAGCTTCTCTTCAGTCCAATACACTGTACTTGCTGGGAACAGACGCGAGTGCTATTTGCACTGTGTATGGCAATGGGAGCGCAATAGTGACTCTTCTTAGCAGAAAACAACTCTTGCTCGTAGGACCAGAAACTGCATGGGATTCAACTCCGTTTAGGACTGGGAAACAAACGCTAGCTCGCCTTGCAAGAAACACACTCTGCTTTTGAGAAAACAGCACTCTTCTACTCTCCTGTGTTTCCTATAGGGCCAGAAGAGTGAGCTTGCTCAGAACAAAAGAACTGTGCTTCCTACACACACGGCGCATATCTAGTTCAACTCTGCTTAGGAAACTGACAAGAACAGTAGCTTCTCTTCAGTCCAATATACTGTACTTGCTGGGAACAGACGCGAGTGCTATTTGCACTGTGTATGGCAATGGGAGCGCAATAGTGACTCTTCTTAGCAGAAAACAACTCTAGCTCGTAGGACCAGAAACTGCATGGGATTCAACTCCGTTTAGGACTGGGAAACAAACGCTAGCTCGCCTTGCAAGAAACACACTCTGCTTTTGAGAAAACAGCACTCTTCTACTCTCCTGTTTTTCCTATAGGGCCAGAACAGTGAGCTTGCTCAGAACAAAAGAACTGTGCTTCCTACACACACGGGGCATATCTAGTTCAACTCTGCTTAGGAAACTGACAAGAACAGTAGCTTCTCTTCAGTCCAATACACTGTACTTGCTGGGAACAGACGCGAGTGCTATTTGCACTGTGTATGGCAATGGGAGCGCAATAGTGACTCTTCTTAGAAGAAAACAACTCTTGCTCGTAGGACCAGAAACTGCATGGGATTCAACTCCGTTTAGGACTGGGAAACAAACGCTAGCTCGCCTTGCAAGAAACACACTCTGCTTTTGAGAAAACAGCACTCTTCTACTCTCCTGTGTTTCCTATAGGGCCAGAACAGTGAGCTGGCTCAGAACAAAAGAACTGTGCCTCCTACACACACGGGGCATATCTAGTTCAACTCTGCTTAGGAAACTGACAAGAACAGTAGCTTCTCTTCAGTCCAATACACTGTACTTGCTGGGAACAGACGCGAGTGCTATTTGCACTGTGTATGGCAATGGGAGCGCAATAGTGACTCTTCTTTGCAGAAAACAACTCTTGCTCGTAGGACCAGAAACTGCATGGGATTCAACTCCGTTTAGGACTGGGAAACAAACGCTAGCTCGCCTTGCAAGAAACACACTCTGCTTTTGAGAAAACAGCACTCTTCTACTCTCCTGTGTTTCCTATAGAGCCAGAACAGTGAGCTTGCTCAGAACAAAAGAACTGTGCTTCCTACACACACGGGGCATATCTAGTTCAACTCTGCTTAGGAAACTGACAAGAACAGTAGCTTCTCTTCAGTCCAATACACTGTACTTGCTGGGAACAGACACGAGTGCTATTTGCACTGTGTATGGCAATGGGAGCGCAATAGTGACTCTTCTTAGCAGAAAACAACTCTTGCTCATAGGACCAGAAACTGCATGGGATTCAACTCCTTTTAGGACTGGGAAACAAACGCAAGCTCGCCTTGCAAGAAACACACTCTGCTTTTGAGAAAACAGCACTGTTCTACTCTCCTGTTTTTCCTATAGGGCCAGAACATTGAGCTTGCTCAGAACAAAAGAACTGTGATTCCTACACACACGGGGCATATCTAGTTCAACTCTGCTTAGGAAACTGACAAGAACAGTAGCTTCTCTTCAGTCCAATACACTGTACTTGCTGGGAACAGACGCGAGTGCTATTTGCACTGTGTATGGCAATGGGAGCGCAATAGTGACTCTTCTTAGCAGAAAACAACTCTTGCTCGTAGGACCAGAAACTGCATGGGATTCAACTCCGTTTAGGACTGGGAAACAAACGCTAGCTCGCCTTGCAAGAAACACACTCTGCTTTTGAGAAAACAGCACTCTTCTACTCTCCTGTGTTTCCTATAGGGCCAGAAGAGTGAGCTTGCTCAGAACAAAAGAACTGTGCTTCCTACACACACGGGGCATATCTAGTTCAACTCTGCTTAGGAAACTGACAAGAACAGTAGCTTCTCTTCAGTCCCATATACTGTACTTGCTGGGAACACACGCGAGTGCTATTTGCACTGTGTATGGCAATGGGAGCGCAATAGTGACTCTTCTTAGCAGAAAACAACTCTAGCTCGTAGGACCAGAAACTGCATGGGATTCAACTCCGTTTAGGACTGGGAAACAAACGCTAGCTCGCCTTGCAAGAAACACACTCTGCTTTTCAGAAAACAGCACTCTTCTACTCTCCTGTGTTTCCTATAGGGCCAGAACATTGAGCTTGCTCAGAACCAAAGAACTGTGCTTCCTACACACACGGGGCATACCTAGTTCAACTCTGCTTAGGAAACTGACAAGAACAGTAGCTTCTCTTCAGTCCAATACACTGTACTTGCTGGGAACAGACGCGAGTGCTATTTGCACTGTGTATGGCAAAGGGAGCCCAATAGTGACTCTTCTTAGAAGAAAACAACTCTTGCTCGTAGGACCAGAAACTGCATGGGATTCAACTCCGTTTAGGACTGGGAAACAAACGCTAGCTCGCCTTGCAAGAAACACACTCTGCTTTTGAGAAAACAGCACTCTTCTACTCTCCTGTGTTTCCTATAGGGCCAGAAGAGTGAGCTTGCTCAGAACAAAAGAACTGTGCTTCCTACACACACGGGGCATATCTAGTTCAACTCTGCTTAGGAAACTGACAAGAAGAGTAGCTTCTCTTCAGTCCAATACACTGTACTTGCTGGGAACAGACGCGAGTGCTATTTGCACTGTGTATGGCAATGGGAGCGCAATAGTGACTCTTCTTAGCAGAAAACAACTCTTGCTCGTAGGACCAGAAACTGCATGGGATTCAACTCTGTTTAGGACTGGGAAACAAACGCTAGCTCGCCTTGCAAGAAACACACTCTGCTTTTGAGAAAACAGCACTCTTCTACTCTCCTGTGTTTCCTATAGGGCCAGAACAGTGAGCTTGCTCAGAACAAAAGAACTGTGCTTCCTACACACACGGGGCATATCTAGTTCAACTCTGCTTAGGAAACTGACAAGAACAGTAGCTTCTCTTCAGTCCAATACACTGTACTTGCTGGGAACAGACGCGAGTGCTATTTGCACTGTGTATGGCAATGGGAGCGCAATAGTGACTCTTCTTAGCAGAAAACAACTCTTGCTCGTAGGACCAGAAACTGCATGGGATTCAACTCCGTTTAGGACTGGGAAACAAACGCTAGCTCGCCTTGCAAGAAACACACTCTGCTTTTGAGAAAACAGCACTCTTCTACTCTCCTGTGTTTCCTATAGGGCCAGAACAGTGAGCTTGCTCAGAACAAAAGAACTGTGCTTCCTACACACACGGGGCATATCTAGTTCAACTCTGCTTAGGAAACTGACAAGAACAGTAGCTTCTCTTCAGTCCAATACACTGTACTTGCTGGGAACAGACGCGAGTGCTATTTGCACTGTGTATGGCAATGGGAGCACAATAGTGACTCTTCTTAGAAGAAAACAACTCTTGCTCGTAGGACCTGAAACTGCATGGGATTCAACTCCGTTTAGGAATGGGAAACAAACGCTAGCTCGCCTTGCAAGAAACACACTCTGCTTTTGAGAAAACAGCACTCTTCTACTCTCCTGTGTTTCCTATAGGGCCAGAACAGTGAGCTTGCTCAGAACAAAAGAACTGTGCTTCCTACACACACGGGGCATATCTAGTTCAACTCTGCTTAGGAAACTGACAAGAACAGTAGCTTCTCTTCAGTCCAATACACTGTACTTGCTGGGAACAGACGCGAGTGCTATTTGCACTGTGTATGGCAATGGGAGCGCAATACTGACTCTTCTTAGCAGAAAACAACTCTTGCTCGTAGGACCAGAAACTGCATGGGATTCAACTCCGTTTAGGACTGGGAAACAAACGCTAGCTCGCCTTGCAAGAAACACACTCTGCTTTTGAGAAAACAGCACTCTTCTACTCTCCTGTGTTTCCTATAGGGCCAGAAGAGTGAGCTTGCTCAGAACAAAAGAACTGTGCTTCGTACACACACGGGGCATATCTAGTTCAACTCTGCTTAGGAAACTGACAAGAACAGTAGCTTCTCTTCAGTCCCATATACTGTACTTGCTGGGAACAGACGCGAGTGCTATTTGCACTGTGTATGGCAATGGGAGCGCAATAGTGACTCTTCTTAGCAGAAAACAACTCTAGCTCGTAGGACCAGAAACTGCATGGGATTCAACTCCGTTTAGGACTGGGAAACAAACGCTAGCTCGCCTTGCAAGAAACACACTCTGCTTTTGAGAAAACAGCACTCTTCTACTCTCCTGTGTTTCCTATAGGGCCAGAACATTGAGCTTGCTCAGAACAAAAGAACAGTGTTCCTACACACACGGGGCATACCTAGTTCAACTCTGCTTAGGAAACTGACAAGAACAGTAGCTTCTCTTCAGTCCAATACACTGTACTTGCTGGGAACAGACGCGAGTGCTATTTGCACTGTGTATGGCAATGGGAGCCCAATAGTGACTCTTCTTAGAAGAAAACAACTCTTGCTCGTAGGACCAGAAACTGCATGGGATTCAACTCCGTTTAGGACTGGGAAACAAACGCTAGCTCGCCTTGCAAGAAACACACTCTGCTTTTGAGAAAACAGCACTCTTCTACTCTCCTGTGTTTCCTATAGGGCCAGAACATTGAGCTTGCTCAGAACAAAAGAACTGTGCTTCCTACACACACGGGGCATATCTAGTTCAACTCTGCTTAGGAAACTGACAAGAACAGTAGCTTCTCTTCAGTCCAATACACTGTACTTGCTGGGAACAGACGCGAGTGCTATTTGCACTGTGTATGGCAATGGGAGCACAATAGTGACTCTTCTTAGCAGAAAACAACTCTTGCTCGTAGGACCAGAAACTGCATGGGATTCAACTCTGTTTAGGACTGGGAAACAAACGCTAGCTCGCCTTGCAAGAAACACACTCTGCTTTTGAGAAAACAGCACTCTTCTACTCTCCTGTGTTTCCTATAGGGCCAGAACAGTGAGCTTGCTCAGAACAAAAGAACTGTGCTTCCTACACACACGGGGCATATCTAGTTCAACTCTGCTTAGGAAACTGACAAGAACAGTAGCTTCTCTTCAGTCCAATACACTGTACTTGCTGGGAACAGACGCGAGTGCTATTTGCACTGTGTATGGCAATGGGAGCGCAATAGTGACTCTTCTTTGGAGAAAACAACTCTTGCTCGTAGGACCAGAAACTGCATGGGATTCAACTCCGTTTAGGACTGGGAAACAAACGCTAGCTCGCCTTGCAAGAAACACACTCTGCTTTTGAGAAAACAGCACTCTTCTACTCTCCTGTGTTTCCTATATGGCCAGAACAGTGAGCTTGCTCAGAACAAAAGAACTGTGCTTCCTACACACACGGGGCATATCTAGTTCAACTCTGCTTAGGAAACTGACAAGAACAGTAGCTTCTCTTCAGTCCAATACACTGTACTTGCTGGGAACAGACACGAGTGCTATTTGCACTGTGTATGGCAATGGGAGCGCAATAGTGACTCTTCTTAGCAGAAAACAACTCTTGCTCGTAGGACCAGAAACTGCATGGGATTCAACTCCTTTTAGGACTGGGAAACAAACGCTAGCTCGCCTTGCAAGAAACACACTCTGCTTTTGAGAAAACAGCACTCTTCTACTCTCCTTTGTTTCCTATAGGGCCAGAACAGTGAGCTTGCTCAGAACAAAAGAACTGTGCTTCCTACACACACGGGGCATATCTAGTTCAACTCTGCTTAGGAAACTGACAAGAACAGTAGCTTCTCTTCAGTCCAATACACTGTACTTGCTGGGAACAGACGCGAGTGCTATTTGCACTGTGTATGGCAATGGGAGCGCAATAGTGACTCTTCTTAGCAGAAAACAACTCTTGCTCGTAGGACCAGAAACTGCATGGGATTCAACTCCGTTTAGGAATGGGAAACAAACGCTAGCTCGCCTTGCAAGAAACACACTCTGCTTTTGAGAAAACAGCACTCTTCTACTCTCCTGTGTTTCCTATAGGGCCAGAACAGTGAGCTTGCTCAGAACAAAAGAACTGTGCTTCCTACACACACGGGGCATATCTAGTTCAACTCTGCTTAGGAAACTGACAAGAACAGTAGCTTCTCTTCAGTCCAATACACTGTACTTGCTGGGAACAGACGCGAGTGCTATTTGCACGGTGTATGGCAATGGGAGCGCAATATTGACTCTTCTTAGCAGAAAACAACTCTTGCTCGTAGGACCAGAAACTGCATGGGATTCAACTCCGTTTAGGACTGGGAAACAAACGCTAGCTCGCCTTGCAAGAAACACACTCTGCTTTTGAGAAAACAGCACTCTTCTACTCTCCTGTGTTTCCTTTAGGGCCAGAACATTGAGCTTGCTCAGAACAAAAGAACTGTGCTTCCTACACACACGGGGCATATCTAGTTCAACTCTGCTTAGGAAACTGACAAGAACAGTAGCTTCTCTTCAGTCCAATACACTGTACTTGCTGGGAACAGACGCGAGTGCTATTTGCACTGTGTATGGCAATGGGAGCGCAATAGTGACTCTTCTTTGCAGAAAACAACTCTTGCTCGTAGGACCAGAAACTGCATGGGATTCAACTCCGTTTAGGACTGGGAAACAAACGCTAGCTCGCCTTGCAAGAAACACACTCTGCTTTTGAGAAAACAGCACTCTTCTACTCTCCTGTGTTTCCTATAGAGCCAGAACAGTGAGCTTGCTCAGAACAAAAGAACTGTGCTTCCTACACACACGGGGCATATCTAGTTCAACTCTGCTTAGGAAACTGACAAGAACAGTAGCTTCTCTTCAGTCCAATACACTGTACTTGCTGGGAACAGACGCGAGTGCTATTTGCACTGTGTATGGCAATGGGAGCGCAATAGTGACTCTTCTTAGCAGAAAACAACTCTTGCTCGTAGGACCAGAAACTGCATGGGATTCAACTCCGTTTAGGACTGGGAAACAAACGCTAGCTCGCCTTGCAAGAAACACACTCTGCTTTTGAGAAAACAGCACTCTTCTACTCTCCTTTGTTTCCTATAGGGCCAGAACAGTGAGCTTGCTCAGAACAAAAGAACTGTGCTTCCTACACACACGGGGCATATCTAGTTCAACTCTGCTCAGGAAACTGACAAGAACAGTAGCTTCTCTTCAGTCCAATACACTGTACTTGCTGGGAACAGACGCGAGTGCTATTTGCACTGTGTATGGCAATGGGAGCGCAATAGTGACTCTTTTTAGAAGAAAACAACTCTTGCTCGTAGGACCTGAAACTGCATGGGATTCAACTCCGTTTAGGACTGGGAAACAAACGCTAGCTCGCCTTGCAAGAAACACACTCTGCTTTTGAGAAAACAGCACTGTTCTACTCTCCTGTTTTTCCTATAGGGCCAGAACATTGAGCTTGCTCAGAACAAAAGAACTGTGCTTCCTACACACACGGGGCATATCTAGTTCAACTCTGCTTAGGAAACTGACAAGAACAGTAGCTTCTCTTCAGTCCAATACACTGTACTTGCTGGGAACAGACGCGAGTGCTATTTGCACTGTGTATGGCAATGGGAGCGCAATAGTGACTCTTCTTAGCAGAAAACAACTCTTGCTCGTAGGACCAGAAACTGCATGGGATTCAACTCCGTTTAGGACTGGGAAACAAACGCTAGCTCGCCTTGCAAGAAACACACTCTGCTTTTGAGAAAACAGCACTCTTCTACTCTCCTGTGTTTCCTATAGGGCCAGAAGAGTGAGCTTGCTCAGAACAAAAGAACTGTGCTTCCTACACACACGGCGCATATCTAGTTCAACTCTGCTTAGGAAACTGACAAGAACAGTAGCTTCTCTTCAGTCCAATATACTGTACTTGCTGGGAACAGACGCGAGTGCTATTTGCACTGTGTATGGCAATGGGAGCGCAATAGTGACTCTTCTTAGCAGAAAACAACTCTAGCTCGTAGGACCAGAAACTGCATGGGATTCAACTCCGTTTAGGACTGGGAAACAAACGCTAGCTCGCCTTGCAAGAAACACACTCTGCTTTTGAGAAAACAGCACTCTTCTACTCTCCTGTTTTTCCTATAGGGCCAGAACAGTGAGCTTGCTCAGAACAAAAGAACTGTGCTTCCTACACACACGGGGCATATCTAGTTCAACTCTGCTTAGGAAACTGACAAGAACAGTAGCTTCTCTTCAGTCCAATACACTGTACTTGCTGGGAACAGACGCGAGTGCTATTTGCACTGTGTATGGCAATGGGAGCCCAATAGTGACTCTTCTTAGAAGAAAACAACTCTTGCTCGTAGGACCAGAAACTGCATGGGATTCAACTCCGTTTAGGACTGGGAAACAAACGCTAGCTCGCCTTGCAAGAAACACACTCTGCTTTTGAGAAAACAGCACTCTTCTACTCTCCTGTGTTTCCTATAGGGCCAGAACAGTGAGCTGGCTCAGAACAAAAGAACTGTGCCTCCTACACACACGGGGCATATCTAGTTCAACTCTGCTTAGGAAACTGACAAGAACAGTAGCTTCTCTTCAGTCCAATACACTGTACTTGCTGGGAACAGACGCGAGTGCTATTTGCACTGTGTATGGCAATGGGAGCGCAATAGTGACTCTTCTTTGCAGAAAACAACTCTTGCTCGTAGGACCAGAAACTGCATGGGATTCAACTCCGTTTAGGACTGGGAAACAAACGCTAGCTCGCCTTGCAAGAAACACACTCTGCTTTTGAGAAAACAGCACTCTTCTACTCTCCTGTGTTTCCTATAGAGCCAGAACAGTGAGCTTGCTCAGAACAAAAGAACTGTGCTTCCTACACACACGGGGCATATCTAGTTCAACTCTGCTTAGGAAACTGACAAGAACAGTAGCTTCTCTTCAGTCCAATACACTGTACTTGCTGGGAACAGACACGAGTGCTATTTGCACTGTGTATGGCAATGGGAGCGCAATAGTGACTCTTCTTAGCAGAAAACAACTCTTGCTCATAGGACCAGAAACTGCATGGGATTCAACTCCTTTTAGGACTGGGAAACAAACGCAAGCTCGCCTTGCAAGAAACACACTCTGCTTTTGAGAAAACAGCACTGTTCTACTCTCCTGTTTTTCCTATAGGGCCAGAACATTGAGCTTGCTCAGAACAAAAGAACTGTGATTCCTACACACACGGGGCATATCTAGTTCAACTCTGCTTAGGAAACTGACAAGAACAGTAGCTTCTCTTCAGTCCAATACACTGTACTTGCTGGGAACAGACGCGAGTGCTATTTGCACTGTGTATGGCAATGGGAGCGCAATAGTGACTCTTCTTAGCAGAAAACAACTCTTGCTCGTAGGACCAGAAACTGCATGGGATTCAACTCCGTTTAGGACTGGGAAACAAACGCTAGCTCGCCTTGCAAGAAACACACTCTGCTTTTGAGAAAACAGCACTCTTCTACTCTCCTGTGTTTCCTATAGGGCCAGAAGAGTGAGCTTGCTCAGAACAAAAGAACTGTGCTTCCTACACACACGGGGCATATCTAGTTCAACTCTGCTTAGGAAACTGACAAGAACAGTAGCTTCTCTTCAGTCCCATATACTGTACTTGCTGGGAACAGACGCGAGTGCTATTTGCACTGTGTATGGCAATGGGAGCGCAATAGTGACTCTTCTTAGCAGAAAACAACTCTAGCTCGTAGGACCAGAAACTGCATGGGATTCAACTCCGTTTAGGACTGGGAAACAAACGCTAGCTCGCCTTGCAAGAAACACACTCTGCTTTTCAGAAAACAGCACTCTTCTACTCTCCTGTGTTTCCTATAGGGCCAGAACATTGAGCTTGCTCAGAACAAAAGAACTGTGCTTCCTACACACACGGGGCATACCTAGTTCAACTCTGCTTAGGAAACTGACAAGAACAGTAGCTTCTCTTCAGTCCAATACACTGTACTTGCTGGGAACAGACGCGAGTGCTATTTGCACTGTGTATGGCAATGGGAGCCCAATAGTGACTCTTCTTAGAAGAAAACAACTCTTGCTCGTAGGACCAGAAACTGCATGGGATTCAACTCCGTTTAGGACTGGGAAACAAACGCTAGCTCGCCTTGCAAGAAACACACTCTGCTTTTGAGAAAACAGCACTCTTCTACTCTCCTGTGTTTCCTATAGGGCCAGAACATTGAGCTTGCTCAGAACAAAAGAACTGTGCTTCCTACACACACGGGGCATATCTAGTTCAACTCTGCTTAGGAAACTGACAAGAAGAGTAGCTTCTCTTCAGTCCAATACACTGTACTTGCTGGGAACAGACGCGAGTGCTATTTGCACTGTGTATGGCAATGGGAGCACAATAGTGACTCTTCTTAGCAGAAAACAACTCTTGCTCGTAGGACCAGAAACTGCATGGGATTCAACTCTGTTTAGGACTGGGAAACAAACGCTAGCTCGCCTTGCAAGAAACACACTCTGCTTTTGAGAAAACAGCACTCTTCTACTCTCCTGTGTTTCCTATAGGGCCAGAACAGTGAGCTTGCTCAGAACAAAAGAACTGTGCTTCCTACACACACGGGGCATATCTAGTTCAACTCTGCTTAGGAAACTGACAAGAACAGTAGCTTCTCTTCAGTCCAATACACTGTACTTGCTGGGAACAGACGCGAGTGCTATTTGCACTGTGTATGGCAATGGGAGCGCAATAGTGACTCTTCTTAGCAGAAAACAACTCTTGCTCGTAGGACCAGAAACTGCATGGGATTCAACTCCGTTTAGGACTGGGAAACAAACGCTAGCTCGCCTTGCAAGAAACACACTCTGCTTTTGAGAAAACAGCACTCTTCTACTCTCCTGTGTTTCCTATAGGGCCAGAACAGTGAGCTTGCTCAGAACAAAAGAACTGTGCTTCCTACACACACGGGGCATATCTAGTTCAACTCTGCTTAGGAAACTGACAAGAACAGTAGCTTCTCTTCAGTCCAATACACTGTACTTGCTGGGAACAGACGCGAGTGCTATTTGCACTGTGTATGGCAATGGGAGCACAATAGTGACTCTTCTTAGAAGAAAACAACTCTTGCTCGTAGGACCTGAAACTGCATGGGATTCAACTCCGTTTAGGAATGGGAAACAAACGCTAGCTCGCCTTGCAAGAAACACACTCTGCTTTTGAGAAAACAGCACTCTTCTACTCTCCTGTGTTTCCTATAGGGCCAGAACATTGAGCTTGCTCAGAACAAAAGAACTGTGCTTCCTACACACACGGGGCATATCTAGTTCAACTCTGCTTAGGAAACTGACAAGAACAGTAGCTTCTCTTCAGTCCAATACACTGTACTTGCTGGGAACAGACGCGAGTGCTATTTGCACTGTGTATGGCAATGGGAGCGCAATACTGACTCTTCTTAGCAGAAAACAACTCTTGCTCGTAGGACCAGAAACTGCATGGGATTCAACTCCGTTTAGGACTGGGAAACAAACGCTAGCTCGCCTTGCAAGAAACACACTCTGCTTTTGAGAAAACAGCACTCTTCTACTCTCCTGTGTTTCCTATAGGGCCAGAAGAGTGAGCTTGCTCAGAACAAAAGAACTGTGCTTCGTACACACACGGGGCATATCTAGTTCAACTCTGCTTAGGAAACTGACAAGAACAGTAGCTTCTCTTCAGTCCCATATACTGTACTTGCTGGGAACAGACGCGAGTGCTATTTGCACTGTGTATGGCAATGGGAGCGCAATAGTGACTCTTCTTAGCAGAAAACAACTCTAGCTCGTAGGACCAGAAACTGCATGGGATTCAACTCCGTTTAGGACTGGGAAACAAACGCTAGCTCGCCTTGCAAGAAACACACTCTGCTTTTGAGAAAACAGCACTCTTCTACTCTCCTGTGTTTCCTATAGGGCCAGAACATTGAGCTTGCTCAGAACAAAAGAACTGTGCTTCCTACACACACGGGGCATACCTAGTTCAACTCTGCTTAGGAAACTGACAAGAACAGTAGCTTCTCTTCAGTCCAATACACTGTACTTGCTGGGAACAGACGCGAGTGCTATTTGCACTGTGTATGGCAATGGGAGCCCAATAGTGACTCTTCTTAGAAGAAAACAACTCTTGCTCGTAGGACCAGAAACTGCATGGGATTCAACTCCGTTTAGGACTGGGAAACAAACGCTAGCTCGCCTTGCAAGAAACACACTCTGCTTTTGAGAAAACAGCACTCTTCTACTCTCCTGTGTTTCCTATAGGGCCAGAACAGTGAGCTTGCTCAGAACAAAAGAACTGTGCTTCCTACACACACGGGGCATATCTAGTTCAACTCTGCTTAGGAAACTGACAAGAACAGTAGCTTCTCTTCAGTCCAATACACTGTACTTGCTGGGAACAGACGCGAGTGCTATTTGCACTGTGTATGGCAATGGGAGCGCAATAGTGACTCTTCTTAGCAGAAAACAACTCTTGCTCGTAGGACCAGAAACTGCATGGGATTCAACTCCGTTTAGGACTGGGAAACAAACGCTAGCTCGCCTTGCAAGAAACACACTCTGCTTTTGAGAAAACAGCACTCTTCTACTCTCCTGTGTTTCCTATAGGGCCAGAACAGTGAGCTTGCTCAGAACAAAAGAACTGTGCTTCCTACACACACGGGGCATATCTAGTTCAACTCTGCTTAGGAAACTGACAAGAACAGTAGCTTCTCTTCAGTCCAATACACTGTACTTGCTGGGAACAGACGCCAGTGCTATTTGCACTGTGTATGGCATTGGGAGCGCAATAGTGACTCTTCTTAGCAGAAAACAACTCTTGCTCGTAGGACCAGAAACTGCATGGGATTCAACTCCGTTTAGGACTGGGAAACAAACGCTAGCTCGCCTTGCAAGAAACACACTCTGCTTTTGAGAAAACAGCACTCTTCTACTCTCCTGTGTTTCCTATAGGGCCAGAACAGTGAGCTTGCTCAGAACAAAAGAACTGTGCTTCCTACACACACGGGGCATATCTAGTTCAACTCTGCTTAGGAAACTGACAAGAACAGTAGCTTCTCTTCAGTCCAATACACTGTACTTGCTGGGAAGAGACGCGAGTGCTATTTGCACTGTGTATGGCAATGGGAGCGCAATAGTGACTCTTCTTAGCAGAAAACAACTCTTGCTTGTAGGACCAGAAACTGCATGGGATTCAACTCCGTTTAGGACTGGGAAACAAACGCTAGCTCGCCTTGCAAGAAACACACTCTGCTTTTGAGAAAACAGCACTCTTCTACTCTCCTGTGTTTCCTATAGGGCCAGAACAGTGAGCTTGCTCAGAACAAAAGAACTGTGCTTCCTACACACACGGGGCATATCTAGTTCAACTCTGCTTAGGAAACTGACAAGAACAGTAGCTTCTCTTCAGTCCAATACACTGTACTTGCTGGGAACAGACGCGAGTGCTATTTGCACTGTGTATGGCAATGGGAGCGCAATACTGACTCTTCTTAGCAGAAAACAACTCTTGCTCGTAGGACCAGAAACTGCATGGGATTCAACTCCGTTTAGGACTGGGAAACAAACGCCAGCTCGCCTTGCAAGAAACACACTCTGCTTTTGAGAAAACAGCACTCTTCTACTCTCCTGTGTTTCCTATAGGGCCAGAACATTGAGCTTGCTCAGAACAAAAGAACTGTGCTTCCTACACACACGGGGCATATCTAGTTCAACTCTGCTTAGGAAACTGACAAGAACAGTAGCTTCTCTTCAGTCCAATACACTGTACTTGCTGGGAACAGACGCGAGTGCTATTTGCACTGTGTATGGCAATGGGAGCTCAATAGTGACTCTTCTTAGCAGAAAACAACTCTTGCTCCTAGGACCAGAAACTGCATGGGATTCAACTCCGTTTAGGACTGGGAAACAAACGCTAGCTCGCCTTGCAAGAAACACACTCTGCTTTTGAGAAAACAGCACTCTTCTACTCTCCTGTGTTTCCTATAGGGCCAGAACAGTGAGCTTGCTCAGAACAAAAGAACTGTGCTTCCTACACACACGGGGCATATCTAGTTCAACTCTGCTTAGGAAACTGACAAGAACAGTAGCTTCTCTTCATTCCAATACACTGTACTTGCTGGGAACAGACGCGAGTGCTATTTGCACTGTGTATGGCAATGGGAGCACAATAGTGACTCTTCTTAGCAGAAAACAACTCTTGCTCGTAGGACCAGAAACTGCATGGGATTCAACTCCGTTTAGGACTGGGAAACAAACGCCAGCTCGCCTTGCAAGAAACACACTCTGCTTTTGAGAAAACAGCACTCTTCTACTCTCCTGTGTTTCCTATAGGGCCAGAACAGTGAGCTTGCTCAGAACAAAAGAACTGTGCTTCCTACACACGGGGCATATCTAGTTCAACTCTGCTTAGGAAACTGACAAGAACAGTAGCTTCTCTTCAGTCCAATACACTGTACTTGCTGGGAACAGACGCCAGTGCTATTTGCACTGTGTATGGCAATGGGAGCACAATAGTGACTCTTCTTAGCAGAAAACAACTCTTGCTCGTAGGACCAGAAACTGCATGGGATTCAACTCCGTTTAGGACTGGGAAACAAACGCTAGCTCGCCTTGCAAGAAACACACTCTGCTTTTGAGAAAACAGCACTCTTCTACTCTCCTGTGTTTCCTATAGGGCCAGAACAGTGAGCTTGCTCAGAACAAAAGTACTGTGCTTCCTACACACACGGGGCATATCTAGTTCAACTCTGCTTAGGAAACTGACAAGAACAGTAGCTTCTCTTCAGTCCAATACACTGTACTTGCTGGGAACAGACGCGAGTGCTATTTGCACTGTGTATGGCAATGGGAGCACAATAGTGACTCTTCTTAGCAGAAAACAACTCTGGCTCGTAGGACCAGAAACTGCATGGGATTCAACTCCGTTTAGGACTGGGAAACAAACGCTAGCTCGCCTTGCAAGAAACACACTCTGCTTTTGAGAAAACAGCACTCTTCTATTCTCCTGTGTTTCCTATAGGGCCAGAACAGTGAGCTTGCTCAGAACAAAAGAACTGTGCTTCCTACACACACGGGGCATATCTAGTTCAACTCTGCTTAGGAAACTGACAAGAACAGTAGCTTCTCTTCAGTCCAATACACTGTACTTGCTGGGAACAGACGCGAGTGCTATTTGCACTGTGTATGGCAATGGGAGCGCAATAGTGACTCTTCTTTGCAGAAAACAACTCTTGCTCATAGGACCAGAAACTGCATGGGATTCAACTCCGTTTAGGACTGGGAAACAAACGCTAGCTCGCCTTGCAAGAAACACACTCTGCTTTTGAGAAAACAGCACTCTTCTACTCTCCTGTGTTTCCTATAGGGCCAGAACAGTGAGCTTGCTCAGAACAAAAGAACTGTGCTTCCTACACACACGGGGCATATCTAGTTCAACTCTGCTTAGGAAACTGACAAGAACAGTAGCTTCTCTTCAGTCCAATACACTGTACTTGCTGGGAACAGACGCGAGTGCTATTTGCACTGTGTATGGCAATGGGAGCACAATAGTGACTCTTCTTAGCAGAAAACAACTCTTGCTCGTAGGACCAGTAACTGCATGGGATTCAACTCCGTTTAGGACTGGGAAACAAACGCTAGCTCGCCTTGCAAGAAACACACTCTGCTTTTGAGAAAACAGCACTCTTCTACTCTCCTGTGTTTCCTATAGGGCCAGAACAGTGAGCTTGCTCAGAACAAAAGAACTGTGCTTCCTACACACACGGGGCATATCTATTTCAACTCTGCTTAGGAAACTGACAAGAACAGTAGCTTCTCTTCAGTCCAATACACTGTACTTGCTGGGAACAGACGCGAGTGCTATTTGCACGGTGTATGGCAATGGGAGCGCAATAGTGACTCTTCTTAGCAGAAAACAACTCTTGCTCGTAGGACCAGAAACTGCATGGGATTCAACTCCGTTTAGGACTGGGAAACAAACGCTAGCTCGCCTTGCAAGAAACACACTCTGCTTTTGAGAAAACAGCACTCTTCTACTCTCCTGTGTTTCCTATAGGGCCAGAACATTGAGCTTGCACAGAACAAAAGAACTGTGCTTCCTACACACACGGGGCATATCTAGTTCAACTCTGCTTAGGAAACTGACAAGAACAGTAGCTTCTCTTCAGTCCAATACACTGTACTTGCTGGGAACAGACGCGAGTGCTATTTGCACTGTGTATGGCAATGGGAGCGCAATACTGACTCTTCTTAGCAGAAAACAACTCTGGCTCGTAGGACCAGAAACTGCATGGGATTCAACTCCGTTTAGGACTGGGAAACAAACGCTAGCTCGCCTTGCAAGAAACACACTCTGCTTTTGAGAAAACAGCACTCTTCTACTCTCCTGTGTTTCCTATAGGGCCAGAACATTGAGCTTGCTCAGAACAAAAGAACTGTGCTTCCTACACACGGGGCATATCTAGTTCAACTCTGCTTAGGAAACTGACAAGAACAGTAGCTTCTCTTCAGTCCAATACACTGTACTTGCTGGGAACAGACGCGAGTGCTATTTGCACTGTGTATGGCAATGGGAGCGCAATAGTGACTCTTCTTAGCAGAAAACAACTCTTGCTCGTAGGACCAGAAACTGCATGGGATTCAACTCCGTTTAGGACTGGGAAACAAATGCTAGCTCGCCTTGCAAGAAACACACTCTGCTTTTGAGAAAACAGCACTCTTCTACTCTCCTGTGTTTCCTATAGGGCCAGAACATTGAGCTTGCTCAGAACAAAAGAACTGTGCTTCCTACACACACGGGGCATATCTAGTTCAACTCTGCTTAGGAAACTGACAAGAACAGTAGCTTCTCTTCAGTCCAATACACTGTACTTGCTGGGAACAGACGCGAGTGCTATTTGCACTGTGTATGGCAATGGGAGCGCAATAGTGACTCTTCTTAGCAGAAAACAACTCTTGCTCGTAGGACCAGAAACTGCATGGGATTCAACTCCGTTTAGGACTGGGAAACAAACGCTAGCTCGCCTTGCAAGAAACACACTCTGCTTTTGAGAAAACAGCACTCTTCTACTCTCCTGTGTTTCCTATAGGGCCAGAACAGTGAGCTTGCTCAGAACAAAAGAACTGTGCTTCCTACACACACGGGGCATATCTAGTTCAACTCTGCTTAGGAAACTGACAAGAGCAGTAGCTTCTCTTCAGTCCAATACACTGTACTTGCTGGGAACAGAGGCGAGTGCTATTTGCATGGTGTATGGCAATGGGAGCGCAATAGTGACTCTTCTTAGCAGAAAACAACTCTTGCTCGTAGGACCAGAAACTGCATGGGATTCAACTCCGTTTAGGACTGGGAAACAAACGCTAGCTCGCCTTGCAAGAAACACACTCTGCTTTTGAGAAAACAGCACTCTTCTACTCTCCTGTGTTTCCTATAGGGCCAGAACAGTGAGCTTGCTCAGAACAAAAGAACTGTGCTTCCTACACACACGGGGCATATCTAGTTCAACTCTGCTTAGGAAACTGACAAGAACAGTAGCTTCTCTTCAGTCCAATACACTGTACTTGCTGGGAACAGACGCGAGTGCTATTTGCACTGTGTATGGCAATGGGAGCGCAATACTGACTCTTCTTAGCAGAAAACAACTCTGGTTCGTAGGACCAGAAACTGCATGGGATTCAACTCCGTTTAGGACTGGGAAACAAACGCTAGCTCGCCTTGCAAGAAACACACTCTGCTTTTGAGAAAACAGCACTCTTCTACTCTCCTGTGTTTCCTATAGGGCCAGAACATTGAGCTTGCTCAGAACAAAAGAACTGTGCTTCCTACACACGGGGCATATCTAGTTCAACTCTGCTTAGGAAACTGACAAGAACAGTAGCTTCTCTTCAGTCCAATACACTGTACTTGCTGGGAACAGACGCGAGTGCTATTTGCACTGTGTATGGCAATGGGAGCACAATAGTGACTCTTCTTAGCAGAAAACAACTCTTGCTCGTAGGACCAGAAACTGCATGGGATTCAACTCCGTTTAGGACTGGGAAACAAACGCTAGCTCGCCTTGCAAGAAACACACTCTGCTTTTGAGAAAACAGCACTCTTCTACTCTCCTGTGTTTCCTATAGGGCCAGAACAGTGAGCTTGCTCAGAACAAAAGAACTGTGCTTCCTACACACACGGGGCATATCTAGTTCAACTCTGCTTAGGAAACTGACAAGAACAGTAGCTTCTCTTCAGTCCAATACACTGTACTTGCTGGGAACAGACGCGAGTGCTATTTGCACTGTGTATGGCAATGGGAGCGCAATAGTGACTCTTCTTAGCAGAAAACAACTCTTGCTCGTAGGACCAGAAACTGCATGGGATTCAACTCCGTTTAGGACTGGGAAACAAACGCTAGATCGCCTTGCAAGAAACTCACTCTGCTTTTGAGAAAACAGCACTCTTCTACTCTCCTGTGTTTCCTATAGGGCCAGAACAGTGAGCTTGCTCAGAACAAAAGAACTGTGCTTCCTACACACACGGGGCATATCTAGTTCAACTCTGCTTAGGAAACTGACAAGAGCAGTAGCTTCTCTTCAGTCCAATACACTGTACTTGCTGGGAACAGACGCGAGTGCTATTTGCACTGTGTATGGCAATGGGAGCACAATAGTGACTCTTCTTAGCAGAAAACAACTCTTGCTCGTAGGACCAGAAACTGCATGGGATTCAACTCCGTTTAGGACTGGGAAACAAACGCTAGCTCGCCTTGCAAGAAACACACTCTGCTTTTGAGAAAACAGCACTCTTCTACTCTCCTGTGTTTCCTATAGGGCCAGAACAGTGAGCTTGCTCAGAACAAAAGAACTGTGCTTCCTACACACACGGGGCATATCTAGTTCAACTCTGCTTAGGAAACTGACAAGAACAGTAGCTTCTCTTCAGTCCAATACACTGTACTTGCTGGGAACAGACGCGAGTGCTATTTGCACTGTGTATGGCAATGGGAGCGCAATAGTGACTCTTCTTAGCAGAAAACAACTCTTGCTCCTAGAACCAGAAACTGCATGGGATTCAACTCGTTTAGGACTGGGAAACAAACGCTAGCTCGCATTGCAAGAAACACACTCTGCTTTTGAGAAAACAGCACTCTTCTACTCTCCTGCGTTTCCTATAGGGAGAGAACAGTGAGCTTGCTCAGAACAAAAGAACTGTGCTTCCTACACACACGGGGCATATCTAGTTCAACTCTGCTTAGGAAACAGACAAGAACAGTAGCTTCTCTTCAGTCCAATACACTGTACTTGCTGGGAACAGACGCGAGTGCTATTTGCACTGTGGATGGCAATGGGAGCTCAATAGTGACTCTTCTTAGCAGAAAACAACTCTTGCTCATAGGACCAGAAACTGCATGCGATTCAACTCCTTTTAGGACTGGGAAACAAACGCTAGCTCGCCTTGCAAGAAACACACTCTGCTTTTGAGAAAACAGCACTCTTCTACTCTCCTGTGTTTCCTATAGGGCCAGAACAGTGAGCTTGCTCAGAACAAAAGAACTGTGATTCCTACACACACGGGGCATATCTAGTTCAACTCTGCTTAGGAAACTGACAAGAACAGTAGCTTCTCTTCAGTCCAATACACTGTACTTGCTGGGAACAGACGCGAGTGCTATTTGCACTGTGTATGGCAATGGGAGCGCAATAGTGACTCTTCTTAGCAGAAAACAACTCTTGCTCGTAGGACCAGAAACTGCATGGGATTCAACTCCGTTTAGGACTGGGAAACAAACGCTAGCTCGCCTTGCAAGAAACACACTCTGCTTTTGAGAAAACAGCACTCTTCTACTCTCCTGTGTTTCCTTTAGGACAAGAACAGTGAGCTTGCTCAGAACAAAAGAACTGTGCTTCCTACACACACGGGGCATATCTAGTTCAACTCTGCTTAGGAAACTGACAAGAACAGTAGCTTCTCTTCAGTCCAATACACTGTACTTGCTGGGAACAGACGCGAGTGCTATTTGCACTGTGTATGGCAATGGGAGCGCAATAGTGACTCTTCTTAGCAGAAAACAACTCTTGCTCGTAGGACCAGAAACTGCATGGGATTCAACTCCGTTTAGGACTGGGAAACAAACGCTAGCTCGCCTTGCAAGAAACACACTCTGCTTTTGAGAAAACAGCACTCTTCTACTCTCCTGTGTTTCCTATAGGGCCAGAACATTGAGCTTGCTCAGAACAAAAGAACTGTGCTTCCTACACACACGGGGCATATCTAGTTCAACTCTGCTTAGGAAACTGACAAGAACAGTAGCTTCTCTTCAGTCCAATACACTGTACTTGCTGGGAACAGACGCGAGTGCTATTTGCACTGTGTATGGCAATGGGAGCGCAATAGTGACTCTTCTTAGCAGAAAACAACTCTGGCTCGTAGGACCAGAAACTGCATGGGATTCAACTCCGTTTAGGACTGGGAAACAAACGCTAGCTCGCCTTGCAAGAAACACACTCTGCTTTTGAGAAAACAGCACTCTTCTACTCTCCTGTGTTTCCTATAGGGCCAGAACATTGAGCTTGCTCAGAACCAAAGAACTGTGCTTCCTACACACGGGGCATATCTAGTTCAACTCTGCTTAGGAAACTGACAAGAACAGTAGCTTCTCTTCAGTCCAATACACTGTACTTGCTGGGAACAGACGTGAGTGCTATTTGCACTGTGTATGGCAATGGGAGCGCAATAGTGACTCTTCTTAGCAGAAAACAACTCTTGCTTGTAGGACCAGAAGCTGCATGGGATTCAACTCCGTTTAGGACTGGGAAACAAACGCTAGCTCGCCTTGCAAGAAACACACTCTGCTTTTGAGAAAACAGCACTCTTCTACTCTCCTGTGTTTCCTATAGGGCCAGAACAGTGAGCTTGCTCAGAACAAAAGAACTGTGCTTCCTACACACACGGGGCATATCTAGTTCAACTCTGCTTAGGAAACTGACAAGAACAGTAGCTTCTCTTCAGTCCAATACACTGTACTTGCTGGGAACAGACGCGAGTGCTATTTGCACTGTGTATGGCAATGGGAGCACAATAGTGACTCTTCTTAGCAGAAAACAACTCTTGCTCGTAGGACCAGAAACTGCATGGGATTCAACTCCGTCTAGGACTGGGAAACAAACGCTAGCTCGCCTTGCAAGAAACACACTCTGCTTTTGAGAAAACAGCACTCTTCTACTCTCCTGTGTTTCCTATAGGGCCAGAACAGTGAGCTTGCTCAGAACAAAAGAACTGTGCTTCCTACACACACGGGGCATATCTAGTTCAACTCTGCTTAGGAAACTGACAAGAACAGTAGCTTCTCTTCAGTCCAATACACTGTACTTGCTGGGAACAGACGCGAGTGCTACTTGCACGGTGTATGGCAATGGGAGCGCAATAGTGACTCTTCTTAGCAGAAAACAACTCTTGCTCGTAGGACCAGAAACTGCATGGGATTCAACTCCGTTTAGGACTGGGAAACAAACGCTAGCTCGCCTTGCAAGAAACACACTCTGCTTTTGAGAAAACAGCACTCTTCTACTCTCCTGTGTTTCCTATAGGGCCAGAACATTGAGCTTGATCAGAACAAAAGAACTGTGCTTCCTACACACACGGGGCATATCTAGTTCAACTCTGCTTAGGAAACTGACAAGAACAGTAGCTTCTCTTCAGTCCAATACACTGTACTTGCTGGGAACAGACGTGAGTGCTATTTGCACTGTGTATGGCAATGGGAGCGCAATACTGACTCTTCTTAGCAGAAAACAACTCTGGCTCATAGGACCAGAAACTGCATGGGATTCAACTCCGTTTAGGACTGGGAAACAAACGCTAGCTCGCCTTGCAGGAAACACACTCTGCTTTTGAGAAAACAGCACTCTTCTACTCTCCTGTGTTTCCTATAGGGCCAGAACATTGAGCTTGCTCAGAACAAAAGAACTGTGCTTCCTACACACGGGGCATATCTAGTTCAACTCTGCTTAGGAAACTGACAAGAACAGTAGCTTCTCTTCAGTCCAATACACTGTACTTGCTGGGAACAGACGCGAGTGCTATTTGCACTGTGTATGGCAATGGGAGCGCAATAGTGACTCTTCTTAGCAGAAAACAACTCTTGCTCGTAGGACCAGAAACTGCATGGGATTCAACTCCGTTTAGGACTGGGAAACAAACGCTAGCTCGCCTTGCAAGAAACACACTCTGCTTTTGAGAAAACAGCACTCTTCTACTCTCCTGTGTTTCCTATAGGGCCAGAACATTGAGCTTGCTCAGAACAAAAGAACTGTGCTTCCTACACACACGGGGCATATCTAGTTCAACTCTGCTTAGGAAACTGACAAGAACAGTAGCTTCTCTTCAGTCCAATACACTGTACTTGCTGGGAACAGACGCGAGTGCTATTTGCACTGTGTATGGCAATGGGAGCGCAATAGTGACTCTTCTTAGCAGAAAACAACTCTTGCTCGTAGGACCAGAAACTGCATGGGATTCAACTCCGTTTAGGACTGGGAAACAAACGCTAGCTCGCCTTGCAAGAAACACACTCTGCTTTTGAGAAAACAGCACTCTTCTACTCTCCTGTGTTTCCTATAGGGCCAGAACAGTGAGCTTGCTCAGAACAAAAGAACTGTGCTTCCTACACACACGGGGCATATCTAGTTCAACTCTGCTTAGGAAACTGACAAGAGCAGTAGCTTCTCTTCAGTCCAATACACTGTACTTGCTGGGAACAGACGCGAGTGCTATTTGCACTGTGTATGGCAATGGGAGCACAATAGTGACTCTTCTTAGCAGAAAACAACTCTGGCTCGTAGGACCAGAAACTGCATGGGATTCAACTCCGTTTAGGACTGGGAAACAAACGCTAGCTCGCCTTGCAAGAAACACACTCTGCTTTTGAGAAAACAGCACTCTTCTATTCTCCTGTGTTTCCTATAGGGCCAGAACAGTGAGCTTGCTCAGAACAAAAGAACTGTGCTTCCTACACACACGGGGCATATCTAGTTCAACTCTGCTTAGGAAACTGACAAGAACAGTAGCTTCTCTTCAGTCCAATACACTGTACTTGCTGGGAACAGACGCGAGTGCTATTTGCACTGTGTATGGCAATGGGAGCGCAATAGTGACTCTTCTTAGCAGAAAACAACTCTTGCTCGTAGGACCAGAAACTGCATGGGATTCAACTCCGTTTAGGACTGGGAAACAAACGCTAGCTCGCCTTGCAAGAAACACACTCTGCTTTTGAGAAAACAGCACTCTTCTACTCTCCTGTGTTTCCTATAGTGCCAGAACAGTGAGCTTGCTCAGAACAAAAGAACTGTGCTTCCTACACACACGGGGCATATCTAGTTCATCTCTGCTTAGGAAACTGACAAGAACAGTAGCTTCTCTTCAGTCCAATACACTGTACTTGCTGGGAACAGACGCGAGTGCTATTTGCACTGTGTATGGCAATGGGAGCGCAATACTGACTCTTCTTAGCTGAAAACAACTCTTGCTCGTAGGACCAGAAACTGCATGGGATTCAACTCCGTTTAGGACTGGGAAACAAACGCCAGCGCGCCTTGCAAGAAACACACTCTGCTTTTGAGAAAACAGCACTCTTCTACTCTCCTGTGTTTCCTATAGGGCCAGAACAGTGAGCTTGCTCAGAACAAAACAACTGTGCTTCCTACACACACGGGGCATATCTAGTTCAACTCTGCTTAGGAAACTGACAAGAACAGTAGCTTCTCTTCAGTCCAATACACTGTACTTGCTGGGAACAGACACGAGTGCTATTTGCACTGTGTATGGCAATGGGAGCGCAATAGTGACTCTTCTTAGCAGAAAACAACTCTTGCTCGTAGGACCAGAAACTGCATGGGATTCAACTCCGTTTAGGACTGGGAAACAAACGCTAGCTCGCCTTGCAAGAAACACACTCTGCTTTTGAGAAAACAGCACTCTTCTACTCTCCTGTGTTTCCTATAGGGCCAGAACAGTGAGCTTGTTCCGAACAAAAGAACTGTGCTTCCTACACACACGGGGCATATCTAGTTCAACTCTGCTTAGGAAACTGACAAGAACAGTAGCTTCTCTTCAGTCCAATACACTGTACTTGCTGGGAAGAGACGCGAGTGCTATTTGCACTGTGTATGGCAATGGGAGCGCAATAGTGACTCTTCTTAGCAGAAAACAACTCTTGCTCATAGGACCAGAAACTGCATGGGATTCAACTCCGTTTAGGACTAGGAAACAAACGCTAGCTCGCCTTGCAAGAAACACACTCTGCTTTTGAGAAAACAGCACTCTTCTACTCTCCTGTGTTTCCTATAGGGCCAGAACAGTGAGCTTGCTCAGAACAAAAGAACTGTGCTTCCTACACACACGGGGCATATCTAGTTCAACTCTGCTTAGGAAACTGACAAGAACAGTAGCTTCTCTTCAGTCCAATACACTGTACTTGCTGGGAACAGAGGCGAGTGCTATTTGCACTGTGTATGGCAATGGGAGCGCAATAGTGACTCTTCTTAGCAGAAAACAACTCTGGTTCGTAGGACCAGAAACTGCATGGGATTCAACTCCGTTTAGGACTGGGAAACAAACGCTAGCTCGCCTTGCAAGAAACACACTCTGCTTTTGAGAAAACAGCACTCTTCTACTCTCCTGTGTTTCCTATAGGGCCAGAACATTGAGCTTGCTCAGAACAAAAGAACTGTGCTTCCTACACACGGGGCATATCTAGTTCAACTCTGCTTAGGAAACTGACAAGAACAGTAGCTTCTCTTCAGTCCAATACACTGTACTTGCTGGGAACAGACGCGAGTGCTATTTGCACTGTGTATGGCAATGGGAGCGCAATAGTGACTCTTCTTAGCAGAAAACAACTCTTGCTCGTAGGACCAGAAACTGCATGGGATTCAACTCCGTTTAGGACTGGGAAACAAACGCTAGCTCGCCTTGCAAGAAACACACTCTGCTTTTGAGAAAACAGCACTCTTCTACTCTCCTGTGTTTCCTATAGGGCCAGAACATTGAGCTTGCTCAGAACAAAAGAACTGTGCTTCCTACACACACGGGGCATATCTAGTTCAACTCTGCTTAGGAAACTGACAAGAACAGTAGCTTCTCTTCAGTCCAATACACTGTACTTGCTGGGAACAGACGCGAGTGCTATTTGCACTGTGTATGGCAATGGGAGCGCAATAGTGACTCTTCTTAGCAGAAAACAACTTTTGCTCCTAGGACCAGAAACTGCATGGGATTCAACTCCGTTTAGGACTGGGAAACAAACGCTAGCTCGCCTTGCAAGAAACACACTCTGCTTTTGAGAAAACAGCACTCTTCTACTCTCCTGTGTTTCCTATAGGGCCAGAACAGTGAGCTTGCTCAGAACAAAAGAACTGTGCTTCCTACACACACGGGGCATATCTAGTTCAACTCTGCTTAGGAAACTGACAAGAGCAGTAGCTTCTCTTCAGTCCAATACACTGTACTTGCTGGGAACAGACGCGAGTGCTATTTGCACTGTGTATGGCAATGGGAGCACAATAGTGACTCTTCTTAGCAGAAAACAACTCTTGCTCGTAGGACCAGAAACTGCATGGGATTCAACTCCGTTTAGGACTGGGAAACAAACGCTAGCTCGCCTTGCAAGAAACACACTCTGCTTTTGAGAAAACAGCACTCTTCTACTCTCCTGTGTTTCCTATAGGGCCAGAACAGTGAGCTTGCTCAGAACAAAAGAACTGTGCTTCCTACACACACGGGGCATATCTAGTTCAACTCTGCTTAGGAAACTGACAAGAACAGTAGCTTCTCTTCAGTCCAATACACTGTACTTGCTGGGAACAGACGCGAGTGCTATTTGCACTGTGTATGGCAATGGGAGCGCAATAGTGACTCTTCTTAGCAGAAAACAACTCTTGCTCGTAGGACCAGAAACTGCATGGGATTCAACTCCGTTTAGGACTGGGAAACAAACGCTAGCTCGCCTTGCAAGAAACTCACTCTGCTTTTGAGAAAACAGCACTCTTCTACTCTCCTGTGTTTCCTATAGGGCCAGAACAGTGAGCTTGCTCAGAACAAAAGAACTGTGCTTCCTACACACACGGGGCATATCTAGTTCAACTCTGCTTAGGAAACTGACAAGAGCAGTAGCTTCTCTTCAGTCCAATACACTGTACTTGCTGGGAACAGACGCGAGTGCTATTTGCACTGTGTATGGCAATGGGAGCACAATAGTGACTCTTCTTAGCAGAAAACAACTCTTGCTCGTAGGACCAGAAACTGCATGGGATTCAACTCCGTTTAGGACTGGGAAACAAACGCTAGCTCGCCTTGCAAGAAACACACTCTGCTTTTGAGAAAACAGCACTCTTCTACTCTCCTGTGTTTCCTATAGGGCCAGAACAGTGAGCTTGCTCAGAACAAAAGAACTGTGCTTCCTACACACACGGGGCATATCTAGTTCAACTCTGCTTAGGAAACTGACAAGAACAGTAGCTTCTCTTCAGTCCAATACACTGTACTTGCTGGGAACAGACGCGAGTGCTATTTGCACTGTGTATGGCAATGGGAGCGCAATAGTGACTCTTCTTAGCAGAAAACAACTCTTGCTCCTAGAACCAGAAACTGCATGGGATTCAACTCGTTTAGGACTGGGAAACAAACGCTAGCTCGCATTGCAAGAAACACACTCTGCTTTTGAGAAAACAGCACTCTTCTACTCTCCTGCGTTTCCTATAGGGAGAGAACAGTGAGCTTGCTCAGAACAAAAGAACTGTGCTTCCTACACACACGGGGCATATCTAGTTCAACTCTGCTTAGGAAACAGACAAGAACAGTAGCTTCTCTTCAGTCCAATACACTGTACTTGCTGGGAACAGACGCGAGTGCTATTTGCACTGTGGATGGCAATGGGAGCTCAATAGTGACTCTTCTTAGCAGAAAACAACTCTTGCTCATAGGACCAGAAACTGCATGCGATTCAACTCCTTTTAGGACTGGGAAACAAACGCTAGCTCGCCTTGCAAGAAACACACTCTGCTTTTGAGAAAACAGCACTCTTCTACTCTCCTGTGTTTCCTATAGGGCCAGAACAGTGAGCTTGCTCAGAACAAAAGAACTGTGATTCCTACACACACGGGGCATATCTAGTTCAACTCTGCTTAGGAAACTGACAAGAACAGTAGCTTCTCTTCAGTCCAATACACTGTACTTGCTGGGAACAGACGCGAGTGCTATTTGCACTGTGTATGGCAATGGGAGCGCAATAGTGACTCTTCTTAGCAGAAAACAACTCTTGCTCGTAGGACCACAAACTGCATGGGATTCAACTCCGTTTAGGACTGGGAAACAAACGCTAGCTCGCCTTGCAAGAAACACACTCTGCTTTTGAGAAAACAGCACTCTTCTACTCTCCTGTGTTTCCTTTAGGACAAGAACAGTGAGCTTGCTCAGAACAAAAGAACTGTGCTTCCTACACACACGGGGCATATCTAGTTCAACTCTGCTTAGGAAACTGACAAGAACAGTAGCTTCTCTTCAGTCCAATACACTGTACTTGCTGGGAACAGACGCGAGTGCTATTTGCACTGTGTATGGCAATGGGAGCGCAATAGTGACTCTTCTTAGCAGAAAACAACTCTTGCTCGTAGGACCAGAAACTGCATGGGATTCAACTCCGTTTAGGACTGGGAAACAAACGCTAGCTCGCCTTGCAAGAAACACACTCTGCTTTTGAGAAAACAGCACTCTTCTACTCTCCTGTGTTTCCTATAGGGCCAGAACATTGAGCTTGCTCAGAACAAAAGAACTGTGCTTCCTACACACACGGGGCATATCTAGTTCAACTCTGCTTAGGAAACTGACAAGAACAGTAGCTTCTCTTCAGTCCAATACACTGTACTTGCTGGGAACAGACGCGAGTGCTATTTGCACTGTGTATGGCAATGGGAGCGCAATAGTGACTCTTCTTAGCAGAAAACAACTCTGGCTCGTAGGACCAGAAACTGCATGGGATTCAACTCCGTTTAGGACTGGGAAACAAACGCTAGCTCGCCTTGCAAGAAACACACTCTGCTTTTGAGAAAACAGCACTCTTCTACTCTCCTGTGTTTCCTATAGGGCCAGAACATTGAGCTTGCTCAGAACAAAAGAACTGTGCTTCCTACACACGGGGCATATCTAGTTCAACTCTGCTTAGGAAACTGACAAGAACAGTAGCTTCTCTTCAGTCCAATACACTGTACTTGCTGGGAACAGACGTGAGTGCTATTTGCACTGTGTATGGCAATGGGAGCGCAATAGTGACTCTTCTTAGCAGAAAACAACTCTTGCTTGTAGGACCAGAAACTGCATGGGATTCAACTCCGTTTAGGACTGGGAAACAAACGCTAGCTCGCCTTGCAAGAAACACACTCTGCTTTTGAGAAAACAGCACTCTTCTACTCTCCTGTGTTTCCTATAGGGCCAGAACAGTGAGCTTGCTCAGAACAAAAGAACTGTGCTTCCTACACACACGGGGCATATCTAGTTCAACTCTGCTTAGGAAACTGACAAGAACAGTAGCTTCTCTTCAGTCCAATACACTGTACTTGCTGGGAACAGACGCGAGTGCTATTTGCACTGTGTATGGCAATGGGAGCACAATAGTGACTCTTCTTAGCAGAAAACAACTCTTGCTCGTAGGACCAGAAACTGCATGGGATTCAACTCCGTCTAGGACTGGGAAACAAACGCTAGCTCGCCTTGCAAGAAACACACTCTGCTTTTGAGAAAACAGCACTCTTCTACTCTCCTGTGTTTCCTATAGGGCCAGAACAGTGAGCTTGCTCAGAACAAAAGAACTGTGCTTCCTACACACACGGGGCATATCTAGTTCAACTCTGCTTAGGAAACTGACAAGAACAGTAGCTTCTCTTCAGTCCAATACACTGTACTTGCTGGGAACAGACGCGAGTGCTATTTGCACTGTGTATGGCAATGGGAGCGCAATAGTGACTCTTCTTAGCAGAAAACAACTCTTGCTCCTAGGACCAGAAACTGCATGGGATTCAACTCCGTTTAGGACTGGGAAACAAACGCTAGCTCGCCTTGCAAGAAACACACTCTGCTTTTGAGAAAACAGCACTCTTCTACTCTCCTGTGTTTCCTATAGGGCCAGAACATTGAGCTTGATCAGAACAAAAGAACTGTGCTTCCTACACACACGGGGCATATCTAGTTCAACTCTGCTTAGGAAACTGACAAGAACAGTAGCTTCTCTTCAGTCCAATACACTGTACTTGCTGGGAACAGACGTGAGTGCTATTTGCACTGTGTATGGCAATGGGAGCGCAATACTGACTCTTCTTAGCAGAAAACAACTCTGGCTCATAGGACCAGAAACTGCATGGGATTCAACTCCGTTTAGGAATGGGAAACAAACGCTAGCTCGCCTTGCAGGAAACACACTCTGCTTTTGAGAAAACAGCACTCTTCTACTCTCCTGTGTTTCCTATAGGGCCAGAACAGTGAGCTTGCTCAGAACAAAACAACTGTGCTTCCTACACACACGGGGCATATCTAGTTCAACTCTGCTTAGGAAACTGACAAGAACAGTAGCTTCTCTTCAGTCCAATACACTGTACTTGCTGGGAACAGACACGAGTGCTATTTGCACTGTGTATGGCAATGGGAGCGCAATAGTGACTCTTCTTAGCAGAAAACAACTCTTGCTCGTAGGACCAGAAACTGCATGGGATTCAACTCCGTTTAGGACTGGGAAACAAACGCTAGCTCGCCTTGCAAGAAACACACTCTGCTTTTGAGAAAACAGCACTCTTCTACTCTCCTGTGTTTCCTATAGGGCCAGAACAGTGAGCTTGTTCAGAACAAAAGAACTGTGCTTCCTACACACACGGGGCATATCTAGTTCAACTCTGCTTAGGAAACTGACAAGAACAGTAGCTTCTCTTCAGTCCAATACACTGTACTTGCTGGGAAGAGACGCGAGTGCTATTTGCACTGTGTATGGCAATGGGAGCGCAATAGTGACTCTTCTTAGCAGAAAACAACTCTTGCTCATAGGACCAGAAACTGCATGGGATTCAACTCCGTTTAGGACTAGGAAACAAACGCTAGCTCGCCTTGCAAGAAACACACTCTGCTTTTGAGAAAACAGCACTCTTCTACTCTCCTGTGTTTCCTATAGGGCCAGAACAGTGAGCTTGCTCAGAACAAAAGAACTGTGCTTCCTACACACACGGGGCATATCTAGTTCAACTCTGCTTAGGAAACTGACAAGAACAGTAGCTTCTCTTCAGTCCAATACACTGTACTTGCTGGGAACAGAGGCGAGTGCTATTTGCACTGTGTATGGCAATGGGAGCGCAATAGTGACTCTTCTTAGCAGAAAACAACTCTTGCTCGTAGGACCAGAAACTGCATGGGATTCAACTCCGTTTAGGACTGGGAAACAAACGCCAGCTCGCCTTGCAAGAAACACACTCTGCTTTTGAGAAAACAGCACTCTTCTACTCTCCTGTGTTTCCTATAGGGCCAGAACAGTGAGCTTGCTCAGAACAAAAGAACTGTGCTTCCTACACACACGGGGCATATCTAGTTCAACTCTGCTTAGGAAACTGACAAGAACAGTAGCTTCTCTTCAGTCCAATACACTGTACTTGCTGGGAACAGACGCGAGTGCTATTTGCACTGTGTATGGCAATGATAGCGCAATAGTGACTCTTCTTAGCAGAAAACAACTCTTGCTCGTAGGACCAGAAACTGCATGGGATTCAACTCCGTTTAGGACTGGGAAACAAACGCTAGCTCGCCTTGCAAGAAACACACTCTGCTTTTGAGAAAACAGCACTCTTCTACTCTCCTGTGTTTCCTATAGGGCCAGAACAGTGAGCTTGCTCAGAACAAAAGAACTGTGCTTCCTACACACACGGGGCATATCTAGTTCAACTCTGCTTAGGAAACTGACAAGAACAGTAGCTTCTCTTCAGTCCAATACACTGTACTTGCTGGGAACAGACGCGAGTGCTATTTGCACTGTGTATGGCAATGGGAGCGCAATAGTGACTCTTCTTAGCAGAAAACAACTCTTGCTCGTAGGACCAGAAACTGCATGGGATTCAACTCCGTTTAGGACTGGGAAACAAACGCTAGCTCGCCTTGCAAGAAACACACTCTGCTTTTGAGAAAACAGCACTCTTCTACTCTCCTGTGTTTCCTATAGGGCCAGAACAGTGAGCTTGCTCAGAACAAAAGAACTGTGCTTCCTACACACACGGGGCATATCTAGTTCAACTCTGCTTAGGAAACTGACAAGAACAGTAGCTTCTCTTCAGTCCAATACACTGTACTTGCTGGGAACAGAGGCGAGTGCTATTTGCACTGTGTATGGCAATGGGAGCGCAATAGTGACTCTTCTTAGCAGAAAACAACTCTTGCTCGTAGGACCAGAAACTGCATGGGATTCAACTCCGTTTAGGACTGGGAAACAAACGCCAGCTCGCCTTGCAAGAAACACACTCTGCTTTTGAGAAAACAGCACTCTTCTACTCTCCTGTGTTTTTTATAGGGCCAGAACAGTGAGCTTGCTCAGAACAAAAGAACTGTGCTTCCTACACACACGGGGCATATCTAGTTCAACTCTGCTTAGGAAACTGACAAGAACAGTAGCTTCTCTTCAGTCCAATACACTGTACTTGCTGGGAACAGACGCCAGTGCTATTTGCACTGTGTATGGCAATGGGAGCGCAATAGTGACTCTTCTTAGCAGAAAACAACTCTTGCTCATAGGACCAGAAACTGCATGGGATTCAACTCCGTTTAGGACTGGGAAACAAACGCTAGCTCGCCTTGCAAGAAACACACTCTGCTTTTGAGAAAACAGCACTCTTCTACTCTCCTGTGTTTCCTATAGGGCCAGAACAGTGAGCTTGCTCAGAACAAAAGAACTGTGCTTCCTACACACACGGGGCATATCTAGTTCAACTCTGCTTAGGAAACTGACAAGAACAGTAGCTTCTCTTCAGTCCAATACACTGTACTTGCTGGGAACAGACGCGAGTGCTATTTGCACTGTGTATGGCAATGGGAGCGCAATACTGACTCTTCTTAGCAGAAAACAACTCTTGCTCGTAGGAGCAGAAACTGCATGGGATTCAACTCCGTTTAGGACTGGGAAATAAACGCTAGCTCGCCTTGCAAGAAACACACTCTGCTTTTGAGAAAACAGCACTCTTCTACTCCCTGTGTTTCCTATAGGGCCAGAACATTGAGCTTGCTCAGAACAAAAGAACTGTGCTTCCTACACACACGGGGCATATCTAGTTCAACTCTGCTTAGGAAACTGACAAGAACAGTAGCTTCTCTTCAGTCCAATACACTGTACTTGCTGGGAACAGACGCGAGTGCTATTTGCACTGTGTATGGCAATGGGAGCGCAATAGTGACTCTTCTTAGCAGAAAACAACTCTTGCTCGTAGGACCAGAAACTGCATGGGATTCAACTCCGTTTCGGACTGGGAAACAAACGCTAGCTCGCCTTGCAAGAAACACACTCTGCTTTTGAGAAAACAGCACTCTTCTACTCTCCTGTGTTTCCTATAGGGCCAGAACAGTGAGCTTGCTCAGAACAAAAGAACTGTGCTTCCTACACACACGGGGCATATCTAGTTCAACTCTGCTTAGGAAACTGACAAGAACAGTAGCTTCTCTTCAGTCCAATACACTGTACTTGCTGGGAACAGACGCGAGTGCTATTTGCACTGTGTATGGCAATGGGAGCGCAATAGTGACTCTTCTTAGCAGAAAACAACTCTTGCTCGTAGGACCAGAAACTGCATGGGATTCAACTCCGTTTAGGACTGGGAAACAAATGCTAGCTCGCCTTGCAAGAAACACACTCTGCTTTTGAGAAAACAGCACTCTTCTACTCTCCTTTGTTTCCTATAGGGCCAGAACATTGAGCTTGCTCAGAACAAAAGAACTGTGCTTCCTACACACACGGGGCATATCTAGTTCAACTCTGCTTAGGAAACTGACAAGAACAGTAGCTTCTCTTCAGTCCAATACACTGTACTTGCTGGGAACAGACGCGAGTGCTATTTGCACTGTGTATGGCAATGGGAGCACAATAGTGACTCTTCTTAGCAGAAAACAACTCTTGCTCCTAGGACCAGAAACTGCATGGGATTCAACTCCGTTTAGGACTGGGAAACAAACGCTAGCTCGCCTTGCAAGAAACACACTCTGCTTTTGAGAAAACAGCACTCTTCTACTCTCCTGTGTTTCCTATAGGGCCAGAACAGTGAGCTTGCTCAGAACAAAAGAACTGTGCTTCCTACACACACGGGGCATATCTAGTTCAACTCTGCTTAGGAAACTGACAAGAACAGTAGCTTCTCTTCAGTCCAATACACTGTACTTGCTGGGAACAGACGCGAGTGCTATTTGCACTGTGTATGGCAATGGGAGCGCAATAGTGACTCTTCTTAGCAGAAAACAACTCTTGCTCGTAGGACCAGAAACTGCATGGGATTCAACTCCGTTTAGGACTGGGAAACAAACGCTAGCTCGCCTTGCAAGAAACACACTCTGCTTTTGAGAAAACAGCACTCTTCTACTCTCCTGTGTTTCCTATAGGGCCAGAACATTGAGCTTGCTCAGAACAAAAGAACTGTGCTTCCTACACACACGGGGCATATCTAGTTCAACTCTGCTTAGGAAACTGACAAGAACAGTAGCTTCTCTTCAGTCCAATACACTGTACTTGCTGGGAACAGACGCCAGTGCTATTTGCACTGTGTATGGCAATGGGAGCGCAATAGTGACTCTTCTTAGCAGAAAACAACTCTTGCTCGTAGGACCAGAAACTGCATGGGATTCAACTCCGTTTAGGACTGGGAAACAAACGCTAGCTCGCCTTGCAAGAAACACACTCTGCTTTTGAGAAAACAGCACTCTTCTACTCTCCTGTGTTTCCTATAGGGCCAGAACAGTGAGCTTGCTCAGAACAAAAGAACTGTGCTTCCTACACACACGGGGCATATCTAGTTCAACTCTGCTTAGGAAACTGACAAGAACAGTAGCTTCTCTTCAGTCCAATACACTGTACTTGCTGGGAACAGACGCGAGTGCTATTTGCACTGTGTATGGCAATGGGAGCTCAATAGTGACTCTTCTTAGCAGAAAACAACTCTTGCTCGTAGGACCAGAAACTGCATGGGATTCAACTCCGTTTAGGACTGGGAAACAAACGCTAGCTCGCCTTGCAAGAAACACACTCTGCTTTTGAGAAAACAGCACTCTTCTACTCTCCTGTGTTTCCTATAGGGCCAGAACAGTGAGCTTGCTCAGAACAAAAGAACTGTGCTTCCTACACACACGGGGCATATCTAGTTCAACTCTGCTTAGGAAACTGACAAGAACAGTAGCTTCTCTTCAGTCCAATACACTGTACTTGCTGGGAACAGACGCGAGTGCTATTTCCACTGTGTATGGCAATGGGAGCGCAATAGTGACTCTTCTTAGCAGAAAACAACTCTTGCTCGTAGGACCAGAAACTGCATGGGATTCAACTCCGTTTAGGACTGGGAAACAAACGCTAGCTCGCCTTGCAAGAAACACACTCTGCTTTTGAGAAAACAGCACTCTTCTACTCTCCTGTGTTTCCTATAGGGCCAGAACAGTGAGCTTGCTCAGAACAAAAGAACTGTGCTTCCTACACACACGGGGCATATCTAGTTCAACTCTGCTTAGGAAACTGACAAGAACAGTAGCTTCTCTTCAGTCCAATACACTGTACTTGCTGGGAACAGACGCGAGTGCTATTTGCACTGTGTATGGCAATGGGAGCGCAATAGTGACTCTTCTTAGCAGAAAACAACTCTTGCTCGTAGGACCAGAAACTGCATGGGATTCAACTCCGTTTAGGACTGGGAAACAAACGCTAGCTCGCCTTGCAAGAAACACACTCTGCTTTTGAGAAAACAGCACTCTTCTACTCTCCTTTGTTTCCTATAGGGCCAGAACATTGAGCTTGCTCAGAACAAAAGAACTGTGCTTCCTACACACACAGGGCATATCTAGTTCAACTCTGCTTAGGAAACTGACAAGAACAGTAGCTTCTCTTCAGTCCAATACACTGTACTTGCTGGGAACAGACGCGAGTGCTATTTGCACTGTGTATGGCAATGGGAGCGCAATAGTGACTCTTCTTAGCAGAAAACAACTCTTGCTCGTAGGACCAGAAACTGCATGGGATTCAACTCCGTTTAGGACTGGGAAACAAACGCTAGCTCGCCTTGCAAGAAACACACTCTGCTTTTGAGAAAACAGCACTCTTCTACTCTCCTGTGTTTCCTATAGGGCCAGAACAGTGAGCTTGCTCAGAACAAAAGAACTGTGCTTCCTACACACACGGGGCATATCTCGTTCAACTCTGCTTAGGAAACTGACAAGAACAGTAGCTTCTCTTCAGTCCAATACACTGTTCTTGCTGGGAACAGACGCGAGTGCTATTTGCACTGTGTATGGCAATGGGAGCGCAATAGTGACTCTTCTTAGCAGAAAACAACTCTTGCTCGTAGGACCAGAAACTGCATGGGATTCAACTCCGTTTAGGACTGGGAAACAAACGCTAGCTCGCCTTGCAAGAAACACACTCTGCTTTTGAGAAAACAGCACTCTTCTACTCTCCTTTGTTTCCTATAGGGCCAGAACATTGAGCTTGCTCAGAACAAAAGAACTGTGCTTCCTACACACACGGGGCATATCTAGTTCAACTCTGCTTAGGAAACTGACAAGAACAGTAGCTTCTCTTCAGTCCAATACACTGTACTTGCTGGGAACAGACGCTAGTGCTATTTGCACTGTGTATGGCAATGGGAGCGCAATAGTGACTCTTCTTAGCAGAAAACAACTCTTGCTCGTAGGACCAGAAACTGCATGGGATTCAACTCCGTTTAGGACTGGGAAACAAACGCTAGCTCGCCTTGCAAGAAACACACTCTGCTTTTAAGAAAACAGCACTCTTCTACTCTCCTGTGTTTCCTATAGGGCCAAAACAGTGAGCTTGCTCAGAACAAAAGAACTGTGCTTCCTACACACACGGGGCATATCTAGTTCAACTCTGCTTAGGAAACTGACAAGAACAGTAGCTTCTCTTCAGTCCAATACACTGTACTTGCTGGGAACAGACGCGAGTGCTATTTGCACTGTGTATGGCAATGGGAGCGCAATAGTGACTCTTCTTAGCAGAAAACAACTCTTGCTCGTAGGACCAGAAACTGCATGGGATTCAACTCCGTTTAGGACTGGGAAACAAACGCTAGCTCGCCTTGCAAGAAACACACTCTGCTTTTGAGAAAACAGCACTCTTCTACTCTCCTGTGTTTCCTATAGGGCCAGAACAGTGAGCTTGCTCAGAACAAAAGAACTGTGCTTCCTACACACACGGGGCATATCTAGTTCAACTCTGCTTAGGAAACTGACAAGAACAGTAGCTTCTCTTCAGTCCAATACACTGTACTTGCTGGGAACAGACGCGAGTGCTATTTGCACTGTGTATGGCAATGGGAGCGCAATAGTGACTCTTCTTAGCAGAAAACAACTCTTGCTCGTAGGACCAGAAACTGCATGGGATTCAACTCCGTTTAGGACTGGGAAACAAACACTAGCTCGCCTTGCAAGAAACACACTCTGCTTTTGAGAAAACAGCACTCTTCTACTCTCCTGTGTTTCCTATAGGGCCAGAACAGTGAGCTTGCTCAGAACAAAAGAACTGTGCTTCCTACACACACGGGGCATATCTAGTTCAACTCTGCTTAGGAAACTGACAAGAACAGTAGCTTCTCTTCAGTCCAATACACTGTACTTGCTGGGAACAGACGCGAGTGCTATTTGCACTGTGTATGGCAATGGGAGCGCAATAGTGACTCTTCTTAGCAGAAAACAACTCTTGCTCGTAGGACCAGAAACTGCATGGGATTCAACTCCGTTTAGGACTGGGAAACAAACGCTAGCTCGCCTTGCAAGAAACACACTCTGCTTTTGAGAAAACAGCACTCTTCTACTCTCCTGTGTTTCCTATAGGGCCAGAACAGTGAGCTTGCTCAGAACAAAAGAACTGTGCTTCCTACACACACGGGGCATATCTAGTTCAACTCTGCTTAGGAAACTGACAAGAACAGTAGCTTCTCTTCAGTCCAATACACTGTACTTGCTGGGAACAGACGCGAGTGCTATTTGCACTGTGTATGGCAATGGGAGCGCAATACTGACTCTTCTTAGCAGAAAACAACTCTTGCTCGTAGGACCAGAAACTGCATGGGATTCAACTCCGTTTAGGACTGGGAAACAAACGCTAGCTCGCCTTGCAAGAAACACACTCTGCTTTTGAGAAAACAGCACTCTTCAACTCTCCTGTGTTTCCTATAGGGCCAGAACAGTGAGCTTGCTCAGAACAAAAGAACTGTGCTTCCTACACACACGGGGCATATCTAGTTCAACTCTGCTTAGGAAACTGACAAGAACAGTAGCTTCTCTTCAGTCCAATACACTGTACTTGCTGGGAACAGACGCGAGTGCTATTTGCACTGTGTATGGCAATGGGAGCGCAATAGTGACTCTTCTTAGCAGAAAACAACTCTTGCTCGTAGGACCAGAAACTGCATGGGATTCAACTCCGTTTAGGACTGGGAAACAAACGCTAGCTCGCCTTGCAAGAAACACACTCTGCTTTTGACAAAACAGCACTCTTCTACTCTCCTGTGTTTCCTATAGGGCCAGAACATTGAGCTTGCTCAGAACAAAAGAACTGTGCTTCCTACACACACGGGGCATATCTAGTTCAACTCTGCTTAGGAAACTGACAAGAACAGTAGCTTCTCTTCAGTCCAATACACTGTACTTGCTGGGAACAGACGCGAGTGCTATTTGCACTGTGTATGGCAATGGGAGCACAATAGTGACTCTTCTTAGCAGAAAACAACTCTTGCTCCTAGGACCAGAAACTGCATGGGATTCAACTCCGTTTAGGACTGGGAAACAAACGCTAGCTCGCCTTGCAAGAAACACACTCTGCTTTTGAGAAAACAGCACTCTTCTACTCTCCTGTGTTTCCTATAGGGCCAGAACAGTGAGCTTGCTCAGTACAAAAGAACTGTGCTTCCTACACACACGGGGCATATCTAGTTCAACTCTGCTTAGGAAACTGACAAGAACAGTAGCTTCTCTTCAGTCCAATACACTGTACTTGCTGGGAACAGACGCGAGTGCTATTTGCACTGTGTATGGCAATGGGAGCGCAATAGTGACTCTTCTTAGCAGAAAACAACTCTTGCTCGTAGGACCAGAAACTGCATGGGATTCAACTCCGTTTAGGACTGGGAAACAAACGCTAGCTCGCCTTGCAAGAAACACACTCTGCTTTTGAGAAAACAGCACTCTTCTACTCTCCTGTGTTTCCTATAGGGCCAGAAACAGTGAGCTTGCTCAGAACAAAAGAACTGTGCTTCCTACACACACGGGGCATATCTAGTTCAACTCTGCTTAGGAAACTGACAAGAACAGTAGCTTCTCTTCAGTCCAATACACTGTACTTGCTGGGAACAGACGCGAGTGCTATTTGCACTGTGTATGGCAATGGGAGCGCAATAGTGACTCTTCTTAGCAGAAAACAACTCTTGCTCGTAGGACCAGAAACTGCATGGGATTCAACTCCGTTTAGGACTGGGAAACAAACGCTAGCTCGCCTTGCAAGAAACACACTCTGCTTTTGAGAAAACAGCACTCTTCTACTCTCCTGTGTTTCCTATAGGGCCAGAACATTGAGCTTGCTCAGAACAAAAGAACTGTGCTTCCTACACACACGGGGCATATCTAGTTCAACTCTGCTTAAGAAACTGACAAGAACAGGAGCTTCTCTTCAGTCCAATACACGTTACTTGCTGGGAACAGACGCGAGTGCTATTTGCACTGTGTATGGCAATGGGAGCGCAATAGTGACTCTTCTTAGCAGAAAACAACTCTTGCTCTTAGGACCAGAAACTGCATGGGATTCAACTCCGTTTAGGACTGGGAAACAAACGCTAGCTCGCCTTGCAAGAAACACACTCTGCTTTTGAGAAAACAGCACTCTTCTACTCTCCTGTGTTTCCTATAGGGCCAGAACAGTGAGCTTGCTCAGAACAAAAGAACTGTGCTTCCTACACACACGGGGCATATCTAGTTCAACTCTGCTTAGGAAACTGACAAGAACAGGAGCTTCTCTTCAGTCCAATACACGTTACTTGCTGGGAACAGACGCGAGTGCTATTTGCACTGTGTATGGCAATGGGAGCGCAATAGTGACTCTTCTTAGCAGAAAACAACTCTTGCTCGTAGGACCAGAAACTGCATGGGATTCAACTCCGTTTAGGACTGGGAAACAAACGCTAGCTCGCCTTGCAAGAAACACACTCTGCTTTTAAGAAAACAGCACTCTTCTACTCTCCTGTGTTTCCTATAGGGCCAGAACAGTGAGCTTGCTCAGAACAAAAGAACTGTGCTTCCTACACACACGGGGCATATCTAGTTCAACTCTGCTTAGGAAACTGACAAGAACAGTAGCTTCTCTTCAGTCCAATACACTGTACTTGCTGGGAACAGACGCGAGTGCTATTTGCACTGTGTATGGCAATGGGAGCGCAATAGTGACTCTTCTTAGCAGAAAACAACTCTTGCTCCTAGGACCAGAAACTGCATGGGATTCAACTCCGTTTAGGACTGGGAAACAAACGCTAGCTCGCCTTGCAAGAAACAAACTCTGCTTTTGAGAAAACAGCACTCTTCTACTCTCCTGTGTTTCCTATAGGGCCAGAACAGTGAGCTTGCTCAGTACAAAAGAACTGTGCTTCCTACACACACGGGGCATATCTAGTTCAACTCTGCTTAGGAAACTGACAAGAACAGTAGCTTCTCTTCAGTCCAATACACTGTACTTGCTGGCAACAGACGCGAGTGCTATTTGCACTGTGTATGGCAATGGGAGCGCAATAGTGACTCTTCTTAGCAGAAAACAACTCTTGCTCGTAGGACCAGAAACTGCATGGGATTCAACTCCGTTTAGGACTGGGAAACAAACGCTAGCTCGCCTTGCAAGAAACACACTCTGCTTTTGAGAAAACAGCACTCTTCTACTCTCCTGTGTTTCCTATAGGGCCAGAACAGTGAGCTTGCTCAGAACAAAAGAACTGTGCTTCCTACACACACGGGGCATATCTAGTTCAACTCTGCTTAGGAAACTGACAAGAACAGTAGCTTCTCTTCAGTCCAATACACTGTACTTGCTGGGAACAGACGCGAGTGCTATTTGCACTGTGTATGGCAATGGGAGCGCAATAGTGACTCTTCTTAGCAGAAAACAACTCTTGCTTGTAGGACCAGAAACTGCATGGGATTCAACTCCGTTTAGGACTGGGAAACAAACGCTAGCTCGCCTTGCAAGAAACACACTCTGCTTTTGAGAAAACAGCACTCTTCTACTCTCCTGTGTTTCCTATACGGCCAGAACAGTGAGCTTGCTCAGAACAAAACAACTGTGCTTCCTACACACACGGGGCATATCTAGTTCAACTCTGCTTAGGAAACTGACAAGAACAGTAGCTTCTCTTCAGTCCAATACACTGTACTTGCTGGGAACAGACGCGAGTGCTATTTGCACTGTGTATGGCAATGGGAGCGCAATAGTGACTCTTCTTAGCAGAAAACAACTCTTGCTCCTAGGACCAGAAACTGCATGGGATTCAACTCCGTTTAGGACTGGGAAACAAACGCTAGCTCGCCTTGCAAGAAACACACTCTGCTTTTGAGAAAACAGCACTCTTCTACTCTCCTGTGTTTCCTATAGGGCCAGAACAGTGAGCTTGCTCAGAACAAAAGAACTGTGCTTCCTACACACACGGGGCATATCTAGTTCAACTCTGCTTAGGAAACTGACAAGAACAGTAGCTTCTCTTCAGTCCAATACACTGTACTTGCTGGGAACAGACGCGAGTGCTATTTGCACTGTGTATGGCAATGGGAGCGCAATAGTGACTCTTCTTAGCAGAAAACAACTCTTGCTCGTAGGACCAGAAACTGCATGGGATTCAACTCCGTTTAGGACTGGGAAACAAACGCTAGCTCGCCTTGCAAGAAACACACTCTGCTTTTGAGAAAACAGCACTCTTCTACTCTCCTGTGTTTCCTATAGGGCCAGAACAGTGAGCTTGCTCAGAACAAAAGAACTGTGCTTCCTACACACACGGGGCATATCTAGTTCAACTCTGCTTAGGAAACTGACAAGAACAGTAGCTTCTCTTCAGTCCAATACACTGTACTTGCTGGGAACAGACGCGAGTGCTATTTGCACTGTGTATGGCAATGGGAGCGCAATAGTGACTCTTCTTAGCAGAAAACAACTCTTGCTCGTAGGACCAGAAACTGCATGGGATTCAACTCCGTTTAGGACTGGGAAACAAACGCTAGCTCGCCTTGCAAGAAACACACTCTGCTTTTGAGAAAACAGCACTCTTCTACTCTCCTGTGTTTCCTATAGGGCCAGAACAGTGAGCTTGCTCAGAACAAAAGAACTGTGCTTCCTACACACACGGGGCATATCTAGTTCAACTCTGCTTAGGAAACTGACAAGAACAGTAGCTTCTCTTCAGTCCAATACACTGTACTTGCTGGGAACAGACGCGAGTGCTATTTGCACTGTGTATGGCAATGGGAGCGCAATAGTGACTCTTCTTAGCAGAAAACAACTCTTGCTCATAGCACCAGAAACTGCATGGGATTCAACTCCGTTTAGGACTGGGAAACAAACGCTAGCTCGCCTTGCAAGAAACACACTCTGCTTTTGAGAAAACAGCACTCTTCTACTCTCCTGTGTTTCCTATAGGGCCAGAACAGTGAGCTTGCTCAGAACAAAAGAACTGTGCTTCCTACACTCACGGGGCATATCTAGTTCAACTCTGCTTAGGAAACTGACAAGAACAGTAGCTTCTCTTCAGTCCAATACACTGTACTTGCTGGGAACAGACGCGAGTGCTATTTGCACTGTGTATGGCAATGGGAGCGCAATAGTGACTCTTCTTAGCAGAAAACAACTCTTGCTCCTAGGACCAGAAACTGCATGGGATTCAACTCCGTTTAGGACTGGGAAACAAACGCTAGCTCGCCTTGCAAGAAACACACTCTGCTTTTGAGAAAACAGCACTCTTCTACTCTCCTGTGTTTCCAAAAGGGCCAGAACAGTGAGCTTGCTCAGAACAAAAGAACTGTGCTTCCTACACACACGGGGCATATCTAGTTCAACTCTGCTTAGGAAACTGACAAGAACAGTAGCTTCTCTTCAGTCCAATACACTGTACTTGCTGGGAACAGACGCGAGTGCTATTTGCACTGTGTATGGCAATGGGAGCCCAATAGTGACTCTTCTTAGAAGAAAACAACTCTTGCTCGTAGGACCAGAAACTGCATGGGATTCAACTCCGTTTAGGACTGGGAAACAAACGCTAGCTCGCCTTGCAAGAAACACACTCTGCTTTTGAGAAAACAACACTCTTCTACTCTCCTGTGTTTCCTATAGGGCCAGAACAGTGAGCTTTTTCAGAACAAAAGAACTGTGCTTCCTACACACACGGGGCATATCTAGTTCAACTCTGCTTAGGAAACTGACAAGAACAGTAGCTTCTCTTCAGTCCAATACACTGTACTTGCTGGGAACAGACGCGAGTGCTATTTGCACTGTGTATGGCAATGGGAGCACAATAGTGACTCTTCTTAGCAGAAAACAACTCTTGCTCGTAGGACCAGAAACTGCATGGGATTCAACCCCGTTTAGGACTGGGAAACAAACGCTAGCTCGCCTTGCAAGAAACACACTCTGCTTTTGAGAAAACAGCACTCTTCTACTCTCCTGTGTTTCCTTTAGGGCCAGAACGTTGAGCTTGCTCAGAACAAAAGAACTGTGCTTCCTACACACACGGGGCATATCTAGTTCAACTCTGCTTAGGAAACTGACAAGAACAGTAGCTTCTCTTCAGTCCAATACACTGTACTTCTGGGAACAGACGCGAGTGCTATTTGCACTGTGTATGGCAATGGGAGCTCAATAGTGACTCTTCTTAGCAGAAAACAACTCTTGCTCCTAGGACCAGAAACTGCATGGTATTCAACTCCGTTTAGGACTGGGAAACAAACGCTAGCTCGCCTTGCAAGAAACACACTCTGCTTTTGAGAAAACAGCACTCTTCTACTCTCCTGTGTTTCCTATAGGGCCAGAACATTGAGCTTGCTCAGAACAAAAGAACTGTGCTTCCTACACACACGGGGCATATCTAGTTCAACTCTGCTTAGGAAACTGACAAGAACAGTAGCTTCTCTTCAGTCCAATACACTGTACTTGCTGGGAACAGACGCGAGTGCTATTTGCACTGTGTATGGCAATGGGAGCGCAATAGTGACTCTTCTTAGCAGAAAACAACTCTTGCTTGTAGGACCAGAAACTGCATGGGATTCAACTCCGTTTAGGACTGGGAAACAAACGCTAGCTCGCCTTGCAAGAAACACACTCTGCTTTTGAGAAAACAGCACTCTTCTACTCTCCTGTGTTTCCTATAGGGCCAGAACAGTGAGCTTGCTCAGAACAAAACAACTGTGCTTCCTACACACACGGGGCATATCTAGTTCAACTCTGCTTAGGAAACTGACAAGAACAGTAGCTTCTCTTCAGTCCAATACACTGTACTTGCTGGGAACAGACGCGAGTGCTATTTGCACTGTGTATGGCAATGGGAGCGCAATAGTGACTCTTCTTAGCAGAAAACAACTCTTGCTCCTAGGACCAGAAACTGCATGGGATTCAACTCCGTTTAGGACTGGGAAACAAACGCTAGCTCGCCTTGCAAGAAACACACTCTGCTTTTGAGAAAACAGCACTCTTCTACTCTCCTGTGTTTCCTATAGGGCCAGAACAGTGAGCTTGCTCAGAACAAAAGAACTGTGCTTCCTACACACACGGGGCATATCTAGTTCAACTCTGCTTAGGAAACTGACAAGAACAGTAGCTTCTCTTCAGTCCAATACACTGTACTTGCTGGGAACAGACGCGAGTGCTATTTGCACTGTGTATGGCAATGGGAGCGCAATAGTGACTCTTCTTAGCAGAAAACAACTCTTGCTCGTAGGACCAGAAACTGCATGGGATTCAACTCCGTTTAGGACTGGGAAACAAACGCTAGCTCGCCTTGCAAGAAACACACTCTGCTTTTGAGAAAACAGCACTCTTCTACTCTCCTGTGTTTCCTATAGGGCCAGAACAGTGAGCTTGCTCAGAACAAAAGAACTGTGCTTCCTACACACACGGGGCATATCTAGTTCAACTCTGCTTAGGAAACTGACAAGAACAGTAGCTTCTCTTCAGTCCAATACACTGTACTTGCTGGGAACAGACGCGAGTGCTATTTGCACTGTGTATGGCAATGGGAGCGCAATAGTGACTCTTCTTAGCAGAAAACAACTCTTGCTCGTAGGACCAGAAACTGCATGGGATTCAACCCCGTTTAGGACTGGGAAACAAACGCTAGCTCGCCTTGCAAGAAACACACTCTGCTTTTGAGAAAACAGCACTCTTCTACTCTCCTGTGTTTCCTATAGGGCCAGAACAGTGAGCTTGCTCAGAACAAAAGAACTGTGCTTCCTACACACACGGGGCATATCTAGTTCAACTCTGCTTAGGAAACTGACAAGAACAGTAGCTTCTCTTCAGTCCAATACACTGTACTTGCTGGGAACAGACGCGAGTGCTATTTGCACTGTGTATGGCAATGGGAGCGCAATAGTGACTCTTCTTAGCAGAAAACAACTCTTGCTCCTAGGACCAGAAACTGCATGGTATTCAACTCCGTTTAGGACTGGGAAACAAACGCTAGCTCGCCTTGCAAGAAACACACTCTGCTTTTGAGAAAACAGCACTCTTCTACTCTCCTGTGTTTCCTATAGGGCCAGAACATTGAGCTTGCTCAGAACAAAAGAACTGTGCTTCCTACACACACGGGGCATATCTAGTTCAACTCTGCTTAGGAAACTGACAAGAACAGTAGCTTCTCTTCAGTCCAATACACTGTACTTGCTGGGAACAGACGCGAGTGCTATTTGCACTGTGTATGGCAATGGGAGCGCAATAGTGACTCTTCTTAGCAGAAAACAACTCTTGCTCGTAGGACCAGAAACTGCATGGGTTTCAACTCCGTTTAGGACTGGGAAACAAACGCTAGCTCGCCTTGCAAGAAACACACTCTGCTTTTGAGAAAACAGCACTCTTCTACTCTCCTGTGTTTCCTATAGGGCCAGAACAGTGAGCTTGCTCAGAACAAAAGAACTGTGCTTCCTACACACACGGGGCATATCTAGTTCAACTCTGCTTAGGAAACTGACAAGAACAGTAGCTTCTCTTCAGTCCAATACACTGTACTTGCTGGGAACAGACGCGAGTGCTATTTGCACTGTGTATGGCAATGGGAGCGCAATAGTGACTCTTCTTAGCAGAAAACAACTCTTGCTCCTAGGACCAGAAACTGCATGGGATTCAACTCCGTTTAGGACTGGGAAACAAACGCTAGCTCGCCTTGCAAGAAACACACTCTGCTTTTGAGAAAACAGCACTCTTCTACTCTCCTGTGTTTCCTATAGGGCCAGAACAGTGAGCTTGCTCAGAACAAAAGAACTGTGCTTCCTACACACACGGGGCATATCTAGTTCAACTCTGCTTAGGAAACTGACAAGAACAGTAGCTTCTCTTCAGTCCAATACACTGTACTTGCTGGGAACAGACGCGAGTGCTATTTGCACTGTGTATGGCAATGGGAGCGCAATAGTGACTCTTCTTAGCAGAAAACAACTCTTGCTCGTAGGACCAGAAACTGCATGGGATTCAACTCCGTTTAGGACTGGGAAACAAACGCTAGCTCGCCTTGCAAGAAACACACTCTGCTTTTGAGAAAACAGCACTCTTCAACTCTCCTGTGTTTCCTATAGGGCCAGAACAGTGAGCTTGTTCAGAACAAAAGAACTGTGCTTCCTACACACACGGGGCATATCTAGTTCAACTCTGCTTAGGAAACTGACAAGAACAGTAGCTTCTCTTCAGTCCAATACACTGTACTTGCTGGGAACAGACGCGAGTGCTATTTGCACTGTGTATGGCAATGGGAGCACAATAGTGACTCTTCTTAGCAGAAAACAACTCTTGCTCGTAGGACCAGAAACTGCATGGGATTCAACCCCGTTTAGGACTGGGAAACAAACGCTAGCTCGCCTTGCAAGAAACACACTCTGCTTTTGAGAAAACAGCACTCTTCTACTCTCCTGTGTTTCCTTTAGGGCCAGAACATTGAGCTTGCTCAGAACAAAAGAACTGTGCTTCCTACACACACGGGGCATATCTAGTTCAACTCTGCTTAGGAAACTGACAAGAACAGTAGCTTCTCTTCAGTCCAATACACTGTACTTGCTGGGAACAGACGCGAGTGCTATTTGCACTGTGTATGGCAATGGGAGCGCAATAGTGACTCTTCTTAGCAGAAAACAACTCTTGCTCGTAGGACCAGAAACTGCATGGTATTCAACTCCGTTTAGGACTGGGAAACAAACGCTAGCTCGCCTTGCAAGAAACACACTCTGCTTTTGAGAAAACAGCACTCTTCTACTCTCCTGTGTTTCCTATAGGGCCAGAACAGTGAGCTCGCTCAGAAAAAAGAACTGTGCTTCCTACACACACGGGGCATATCTAGTTCAACTCTGCTTAGGAAACTGACAAGAACAGTAGCTTCCCTTCAGTCCAATACACTGTACTTGCTGGGAACAGACGCGAGTGCTATTTGCACTGTGTATGGCAATGGGAGCGCAATAGTGACTCTTCTTAGCAGAAAACAACTCTTGCTCGTAGGACCAGAAACTGCATGGGATTCAACTCCTTTTAGGACTGGGAAACAAACGCTAGCTCGCCTTGCAAGAAACACACTCTGCTTTTGAGAAAACAGCACTCTTCTACTCTCCTGTGTTTCCTATAGGGCCAGAACAGTGAGCTTGCTCAGAACAAAAGAACTGTGCTTCCTACACACACGGGGCATATCTAGTTCAACTCTGCTTAGGAAACTGACAAGAACAGTAGCTTCTCTTCAGTCCAATACACTGTACTTGCTGGGAACAGACGCGAGTGCTATTTGCACGGTGTATGGCAATGGGAGCGCAATATTGACTCTTCTTAGCAGAAAACAACTCTTGCTCGTAGGACCAGAAACTGCATGGGATTCAACTCCGTTTAGGACTGGGAAACAAACGCTAGCTCGCCTTGCAAGAAACACACTCTGCTTTTGAGAAAACAGCACTCTTCTACTCTCCTGTGTTTCCTTTAGGGCCAGAACATTGAGCTTGCTCAGAACAAAAGAACTGTGCTTCCTACACACACGGGGCATATCTAGTTCAACTCTGCTTAGGAAACTGACAAGAACAGTAGCTTCTCTTCAGTCCAATACACTGTACTTGCTGGGAACAGACGCGAGTGCTATTTGCACTGTGTATGGCAATGGGAGCGCAATAGTGACTCTTCTTTGCAGAAAACAACTCTTGCTCGTAGGACCAGAAACTGCATGGGATTCAACTCCGTTTAGGACTGGGAAACAAACGCTAGCTCGCCTTGCAAGAAACACACTCTGCTTTTGAGAAAACAGCACTCTTCTACTCTCCTTTGTTTCCTATAGGGCCAGAACAGTGAGCTTGCTCAGAACAAAAGAACTGTGCTTCCTACACACACGGGGCATATCTAGTTCAACTCTGCTCAGGAAACTGACAAGAACAGTAGCTTCTCTTCAGTCCAATACACTGTACTTGCTGGGAACAGACGCGAGTGCTATTTGCACTGTGTATGGCAATGGGAGCGCAATAGTGACTCTTTTTAGAAGAAAACAACTCTTGCTCGTAGGACCTGAAACTGCATGGGATTCAACTCCGTTTAGGACTGGGAAACAAACGCTAGCTCGCCTTGCAAGAAACACACTCTGCTTTTGAGAAAACAGCACTGTTCTACTCTCCTGTTTTTCCTATAGGGCCAGAACATTGAGCTTGCTCAGAACAAAAGAACTGTGCTTCCTACACACACGGGGCATATCTAGTTCAACTCTGCTTAGGAAACTGACAAGAACAGTAGCTTCTCTTCAGTCCAATACACTGTACTTGCTGGGAACAGACGCGAGTGCTATTTGCACTGTGTATGGCAATGGGAGCGCAATAGTGACTCTTCTTAGCAGAAAACAACTCTTGCTCGTAGGACCAGAAACTGCATGGGATTCAACTCCGTTTAGGACTGGGAAACAAACGCTAGCTCGCCTTGCAAGAAACACACTCTGCTTTTGAGAAAACAGCACTCTTCTACTCTCCTGTGTTTCCTATAGGGCCAGAAGAGTGAGCTTGCTCAGAACAAAAGAACTGTGCTTCCTACACACACGGCGCATATCTAGTTCAACTCTGCTTAGGAAACTGACAAGAACAGTAGCTTCTCTTCAGTCCAATATACTGTACTTGCTGGGAACAGACGCGAGTGCTATTTGCACTGTGTATGGCAATGGGAGCGCAATAGTGACTCTTCTTAGCAGAAAACAACTCTAGCTCGTAGGACCAGAAACTGCATGGGATTCAACTCCGTTTAGGACTGGGAAACAAACGCTAGCTCGCCTTGCAAGAAACACACTCTGCTTTTGAGAAAACAGCACTCTTCTACTCTCCTGTTTTTCCTATAGGGCCAGAACAGTGAGCTTGCTCAGAACAAAAGAACTGTGCTTCCTACACACACGGGGCATATCTAGTTCAACTCTGCTTAGGAAACTGACAAGAACAGTAGCTTCTCTTCAGTCCAATACACTGTACTTGCTGGGAACAGACGCGAGTGCTATTTGCACTGTGTATGGCAATGGGAGCGCAATAGTGACTCTTCTTAGAAGAAAACAACTCTTGCTCGTAGGACCAGAAACTGCATGGGATTCAACTCCGTTTAGGACTGGGAAACAAACGCTAGCTCGCCTTGCAAGAAACACACTCTGCTTTTGAGAAAACAGCACTCTTCTACTCTCCTGTGTTTCCTATAGGGCCAGAACAGTGAGCTGGCTCAGAACAAAAGAACTGTGCCTCCTACACACACGGGGCATATCTAGTTCAACTCTGCTTAGGAAACTGACAAGAACAGTAGCTTCTCTTCAGTCCAATACACTGTACTTGCTGGGAACAGACGCGAGTGCTATTTGCACTGTGTATGGCAATGGGAGCGCAATAGTGACTCTTCTTTGCAGAAAACAACTCTTGCTCGTAGGACCAGAAACTGCATGGGATTCAACTCCGTTTAGGACTGGGAAACAAACGCTAGCTCGCCTTGCAAGAAACACACTCTGCTTTTGAGAAAACAGCACTCTTCTACTCTCCTGTGTTTCCTATAGAGCCAGAACAGTGAGCTTGCTCAGAACAAAAGAACTGTGCTTCCTACACACACGGGGCATATCTAGTTCAACTCTGCTTAGGAAACTGACAAGAACAGTAGCTTCTCTTCAGTCCAATACACTGTACTTGCTGGGAACAGACACGAGTGCTATTTGCACTGTGTATGGCAATGGGAGCGCAATAGTGACTCTTCTTAGCAGAAAACAACTCTTGCTCATAGGACCAGAAACTGCATGGGATTCAACTCCTTTTAGGACTGGGAAACAAACGCAAGCTCGCCTTGCAAGAAACACACTCTGCTTTTGAGAAAACAGCACTGTTCTACTCTCCTGTTTTTCCTATAGGGCCAGAACATTGAGCTTGCTCAGAACAAAAGAACTGTGATTCCTACACACACGGGGCATATCTAGTTCAACTCTGCTTAGGAAACTGACAAGAACAGTAGCTTCTCTTCAGTCCAATACACTGTACTTGCTGGGAACAGACGCGAGTGCTATTTGCACTGTGTATGGCAATGGGAGCGCAATAGTGACTCTTCTTAGCAGAAAACAACTCTTGCTCGTAGGACCAGAAACTGCATGGGATTCAACTCCGTTTAGGACTGGGAAACAAACGCTAGCTCGCCTTGCAAGAAACACACTCTGCTTTTGAGAAAACAGCACTCTTCTACTCTCCTGTGTTTCCTATAGGGCCAGAAGAGTGAGCTTGCTCAGAACAAAAGAACTGTGCTTCCTACACACACGGGGCATATCTAGTTCAACTCTGCTTAGGAAACTGACAAGAACAGTAGCTTCTCTTCAGTCCCATATACTGTACTTGCTGGGAACAGACGCGAGTGCTATTTGCACTGTGTATGGCAATGGGAGCGCAATAGTGACTCTTCTTAGCAGAAAACAACTCTAGCTCGTAGGACCAGAAACTGCATGGGATTCAACTCCGTTTAGGACTGGGAAACAAACGCTAGCTCGCCTTGCAAGAAACACACTCTGCTTTTCAGAAAACAGCACTCTTCTACTCTCCTGTGTTTCCTATAGGGCCAGAACATTGAGCTTGCTCAGAACCAAAGAACTGTGCTTCCTACACACACGGGGCATACCTAGTTCAACTCTGCTTAGGAAACTGACAAGAACAGTAGCTTCTCTTCAGTCCAATACACTGTACTTGCTGGGAACAGACGCGAGTGCTATTTGCACTGTGTATGGCAAAGGGAGCCCAATAGTGACTCTTCTTAGAAGAAAACAACTCTTGCTCGTAGGACCAGAAACTGCATGGGATTCAACTCCGTTTAGGACTGGGAAACAAACGCTAGCTCGCCTTGCAAGAAACACACTCTGCTTTTGAGAAAACAGCACTCTTCTACTCTCCTGTGTTTCCTATAGGGCCAGAACATTGAGCTTGCTCAGAACAAAAGAACTGTGCTTCCTACACACACGGGGCATATCTAGTTCAACTCTGCTTAGGAAACTGACAAGAAGAGTAGCTTCTCTTCAGTCCAATACACTGTACTTGCTGGGAACAGACGCGAGTGCTATTTGCACTGTGTATGGCAATGGGAGCGCAATAGTGACTCTTCTTAGCAGAAAACAACTCTTGCTCGTAGGACCAGAAACTGCATGGGATTCAACTCTGTTTAGGACTGGGAAACAAACGCTAGCTCGCCTTGCAAGAAACACACTCTGCTTTTGAGAAAACAGCACTCTTCTACTCTCCTGTGTTTCCTATAGGGCCAGAACAGTGAGCTTGCTCAGAACAAAAGAACTGTGCTTCCTACACACACGGGGCATATCTAGTTCAACTCTGCTTAGGAAACTGACAAGAACAGTAGCTTCTCTTCAGTCCAATACACTGTACTTGCTGGGAACAGACGCGAGTGCTATTTGCACTGTGTATGGCAATGGGAGCGCAATAGTGACTCTTCTTAGCAGAAAACAACTCTTGCTCGTAGGACCAGAAACTGCATGGGATTCAACTCCGTTTAGGACTGGGAAACAAACGCTAGCTCGCCTTGCAAGAAACACACTCTGCTTTTGAGAAAACAGCACTCTTCTACTCTCCTGTGTTTCCTATAGGGCCAGAACAGTGAGCTTGCTCAGAACAAAAGAACTGTGCTTCCTACACACACGGGGCATATCTAGTTCAACTCTGCTTAGGAAACTGACAAGAACAGTAGCTTCTCTTCAGTCCAATACACTGTACTTGCTGGGAACAGACGCGAGTGCTATTTGCACTGTGTATGGCAATGGGAGCACAATAGTGACTCTTCTTAGAAGAAAACAACTCTTGCTCGTAGGACCTGAAACTGCATGGGATTCAACTCCGTTTAGGAATGGGAAACAAACGCTAGCTCGCCTTGCAAGAAACACACTCTGCTTTTGAGAAAACAGCACTCTTCTACTCTCCTGTGTTTCCTATAGGGCCAGAACATTGAGCTTGCTCAGAACAAAAGAACTGTGCTTCCTACACACACGGGGCATATCTAGTTCAACTCTGCTTAGGAAACTGACAAGAACAGTAGCTTCTCTTCAGTCCAATACACTGTACTTGCTGGGAACAGACGCGAGTGCTATTTGCACTGTGTATGGCAATGGGAGCGCAATACTGACTCTTCTTAGCAGAAAACAACTCTTGCTCGTAGGACCAGAAACTGCATGGGATTCAACTCCGTTTAGGACTGGGAAACAAACGCTAGCTCGCCTTGCAAGAAACACACTCTGCTTTTGAGAAAACAGCACTCTTCTACTCTCCTGTGTTTCCTATAGGGCCAGAAGAGTGAGCTTGCTCAGAACAAAAGAACTGTGCTTCGTACACACACGGGGCATATCTAGTTCAACTCTGCTTAGGAAACTGACAAGAACAGTAGCTTCTCTTCAGTCCCATATACTGTACTTGCTGGGAACAGACGCGAGTGCTATTTGCACTGTGTATGGCAATGGGAGCGCAATAGTGACTCTTCTTAGCAGAAAACAACTCTAGCTCGTAGGACCAGAAACTGCATGGGATTCAACTCCGTTTAGGACTGGGAAACAAACGCTAGCTCGCCTTGCAAGAAACACACTCTGCTTTTGAGAAAACAGCACTCTTCTACTCTCCTGTGTTTCCTATAGGGCCAGAACATTGAGCTTGCTCAGAACAAAAGAACTGTGCTTCCTACACACACGGGGCATACCTAGTTCAACTCTGCTTAGGAAACTGACAAGAACAGTAGCTTCTCTTCAGTCCAATACACTGTACTTGCTGGGAACAGACGCGAGTGCTATTTGCACTGTGTATGGCAATGGGAGCCCAATAGTGACTCTTCTTAGAAGAAAACAACTCTTGCTCGTAGGACCAGAAACTGCATGGGATTCAACTCCGTTTAGGACTGGGAAACAAACGCTAGCTCGCCTTGCAAGAAACACACTCTGCTTTTGAGAAAACAGCACTCTTCTACTCTCCTGTGTTTCCTATAGGGCCAGAACATTGAGCTTGCTCAGAACAAAAGAACTGTGCTTCCTACACACACGGGGCATATCTAGTTCAACTCTGCTTAGGAAACTGACAAGAACAGTAGCTTCTCTTCAGTCCAATACACTGTACTTGCTGGGAACAGACGCGAGTGCTATTTGCACTGTGTATGGCAATGGGAGCACAATAGTGACTCTTCTTAGCAGAAAACAACTCTTGCTCGTAGGACCAGAAACTGCATGGGATTCAACTCTGTTTAGGACTGGGAAACAAACGCTAGCTCGCCTTGCAAGAAACACACTCTGCTTTTGAGAAAACAGCACTCTTCTACTCTCCTGTGTTTCCTATAGGGCCAGAACAGTGAGCTTGCTCAGAACAAAAGAACTGTGCTTCCTACACACACGGGGCATATCTAGTTCAACTCTGCTTAGGAAACTGACAAGAACAGTAGCTTCTCTTCAGTCCAATACACTGTACTTGCTGGGAACAGACGCGAGTGCTATTTGCACTGTGTATGGCAATGGGAGCGCAATAGTGACTCTTCTTTGGAGAAAACAACTCTTGCTCGTAGGACCAGAAACTGCATGGGATTCAACTCCGTTTAGGACTGGGAAACAAACGCTAGCTCGCCTTGCAAGAAACACACTCTGCTTTTGAGAAAACAGCACTCTTCTACTCTCCTGTGTTTCCTATATGGCCAGAACAGTGAGCTTGCTCAGAACAAAAGAACTGTGCTTCCTACACACACGGGGCATATCTAGTTCAACTCTGCTTAGGAAACTGACAAGAACAGTAGCTTCTCTTCAGTCCAATACACTGTACTTGCTGGGAACAGACACAAGTGCTATTTGCACTGTGTATGGCAATGGGAGCGCAATAGTGACTCTTCTTAGCAGAAAACAACTCTTGCTCGTAGGACCAGAAACTGCATGGGATTCAACTCCTTTTAGGACTGGGAAACAAACGCTAGCTCGCCTTGCAAGAAACACACTCTGCTTTTGAGAAAACAGCACTCTTCTACTCTCCTTTGTTTCCTATAGGGCCAGAACAGTGAGCTTGCTCAGAACAAAAGAACTGTGCTTCCTACACACACGGGGCATATCTAGTTCAACTCTGCTTAGGAAACTGACAAGAACAGTAGCTTCTCTTCAGTCCAATACACTGTACTTGCTGGGAACAGACGCGAGTGCTATTTGCACTGTGTATGGCAATGGGAGCGCAATAGTGACTCTTCTTAGCAGAAAACAACTCTTGCTCGTAGGACCAGAAACTGCATGGGATTCAACTCCGTTTAGGAATGGGAAACAAACGCTAGCTCGCCTTGCAAGAAACACACTCTGCTTTTGAGAAAACAGCACTCTTCTACTCTCCTGTGTTTCCTATAGGGCCAGAACAGTGAGCTTGCTCAGAACAAAAGAACTGTGCTTCCTACACACACGGGGCATATCTAGTTCAACTCTGCTTAGGAAACTGACAAGAACAGTAGCTTCTCTTCAGTCCAATACACTGTACTTGCTGGGAACAGACGCGAGTGCTATTTGCACGGTGTATGGCAATGGGAGCGCAATATTGACTCTTCTTAGCAGAAAACAACTCTTGCTCGTAGGACCAGAAACTGCATGGGATTCAACTCCGTTTAGGACTGGGAAACAAACGCTAGCTCGCCTTGCAAGAAACACACTCTGCTTTTGAGAAAACAGCACTCTTCTACTCTCCTGTGTTTCCTTTAGGGCCAGAACATTGAGCTTGCTCAGAACAAAAGAACTGTGCTTCCTACACACACGGGGCATATCTAGTTCAACTCTGCTTAGGAAACTGACAAGAACAGTAGCTTCTCTTCAGTCCAATACACTGTACTTGCTGGGAACAGACGCGAGTGCTATTTGCACTGTGTATGGCAATGGGAGCGCAATAGTGACTCTTCTTTGCAGAAAACAACTCTTGCTCGTAGGACCAGAAACTGCATGGGATTCAACTCCGTTTAGGACTGGGAAACAAACGCTAGCTCGCCTTGCAAGAAACACACTCTGCTTTTGAGAAAACAGCACTCTTCTACTCTCCTGTGTTTCCTATAGAGCCAGAACAGTGAGCTTGCTCAGAACAAAAGAACTGTGCTCCTACACACACGGGGCATATCTAGTTCAACTCTGCTTAGGAAACTGACAAGAACAGTAGCTTCTCTTCAGTCCAATACACTGTACTTGCTGGGAACAGACGCGAGTGCTATTTGCACTGTGTATGGCAATGGGAGCGCAATAGTGACTCTTCTTAGCAGAAAACAACTCTTGCTCGTAGGACCAGAAACTGCATGGGATTCAACTCCGTTTAGGACTGGGAAACAAACGCTAGCTCGCCTTGCAAGAAACACACTCTGCTTTTGAGAAAACAGCACTCTTCTACTCTCCTTTGTTTCCTATAGGGCCAGAACAGTGAGCTTGCTCAGAACAAAAGAACTGTGCTTCCTACACACACGGGGCATATCTAGTTCAACTCTGCTCAGGAAACTGACAAGAACAGTAGCTTCTCTTCAGTCCAATACACTGTACTTGCTGGGAACAGACGCGAGTGCTATTTGCACTGTGTATGGCAATGGGAGCGCAATAGTGACTCTTTTTAGAAGAAAACAACTCTTGCTCGTAGGACCTGAAACTGCATGGGATTCAACTCCGTTTAGGACTGGGAAACAAACGCTAGCTCGCCTTGCAAGAAACACACTCTGCTTTTGAGAAAACAGCACTGTTCTACTCTCCTGTTTTTCCTATAGGGCCAGAACATTGAGCTTGCTCAGAACAAAAGAACTGTGCTTCCTACACACACGGGGCATATCTAGTTCAACTCTGCTTAGGAAACTGACAAGAACAGTAGCTTCTCTTCAGTCCAATACACTGTACTTGCTGGGAACAGACGCGAGTGCTATTTGCACTGTGTATGGCAATGGGAGCGCAATAGTGACTCTTCTTAGCAGAAAACAACTCTTGCTCGTAGGACCAGAAACTGCATGGGATTCAACTCCGTTTAGGACTGGGAAACAAACGCTAGCTCGCCTTGCAAGAAACACACTCTGCTTTTGAGAAAACAGCACTCTTCTACTCTCCTGTGTTTCCTATAGGGCCAGAAGAGTGAGCTTGCTCAGAACAAAAGAACTGTGCTTCCTACACACACGGCGCATATCTAGTTCAACTCTGCTTAGGAAACTGACAAGAACAGTAGCTTCTCTTCAGTCCAATATACTGTACTTGCTGGGAACAGACGCGAGTGCTATTTGCACTGTGTATGGCAATGGGAGCGCAATAGTGACTCTTCTTAGCAGAAAACAACTCTAGCTCGTAGGACCAGAAACTGCATGGGATTCAACTCCGTTTAGGACTGGGAAACAAACGCTAGCTCGCCTTGCAAGAAACACACTCTGCTTTTGAGAAAACAGCACTCTTCTACTCTCCTGTTTTTCCTATAGGGCCAGAACAGTGAGCTTGCTCAGAACAAAAGAACTGTGCTTCCTACACACACGGGGCATATCTAGTTCAACTCTGCTTAGGAAACTGACAAGAACAGTAGCTTCTCTTCAGTCCAATACACTGTACTTGCTGGGAACAGACGCGAGTGCTATTTGCACTGTGTATGGCAATGGGAGCCCAATAGTGACTCTTCTTAGAAGAAAACAACTCTTGCTCGTAGGACCAGAAACTGCATGGGATTCAACTCCGTTTAGGACTGGGAAACAAACGCTAGCTCGCCTTGCAAGAAACACACTCTGCTTTTGAGAAAACAGCACTCTTCTACTCTCCTGTGTTTCCTATAGGGCCAGAACAGTGAGCTGGCTCAGAACAAAAGAACTGTGCCTCCTACACACACGGGGCATATCTAGTTCAACTCTGCTTAGGAAACTGACAAGAACAGTAGCTTCTCTTCAGTCCAATACACTGTACTTGCTGGGAACAGACGCGAGTGCTATTTGCACTGTGTATGGCAATGGGAGCGCAATAGTGACTCTTCTTTGCAGAAAACAGCTCTTGCTCGTAGGACCAGAAACTGCATGGGATTCAACTCCGTTTAGGACTGGGAAACAAACGCTAGCTCGCCTTGCAAGAAACACACTCTGCTTTTGAGAAAACAGCACTCTTCTACTCTCCTGTGTTTCCTATAGAGCCAGAACAGTGAGCTTGCTCAGAACAAAAGAACTGTGCTTCCTACACACACGGGGCATATCTAGTTCAACTCTGCTTAGGAAACTGACAAGAACAGTAGCTTCTCTTCAGTCCAATACACTGTACTTGCTGGGAACAGACACGAGTGCTATTTGCACTGTGTATGGCAATGGGAGCGCAATAGTGACTCTTCTTAGCAGAAAACAACTCTTGCTCATAGGACCAGAAACTGCATGGGATTCAACTCCTTTTAGGACTGGGAAACAAACGCAAGCTCGCCTTGCAAGAAACACACTCTGCTTTTGAGAAAACAGCACTGTTCTACTCTCCTGTTTTTCCTATAGGGCCAGAACATTGAGCTTGCTCAGAACAAAAGAACTGTGATTCCTACACACACGGGGCATATCTAGTTCAACTCTGCTTAGGAAACTGACAAGAACAGTAGCTTCTCTTCAGTCCAATACACTGTACTTGCTGGGAACAGACGCGAGTGCTATTTGCACTGTGTATGGCAATGGGAGCGCAATAGTGACTCTTCTTAGCAGAAAACAACTCTTGCTCGTAGGACCAGAAACTGCATGGGATTCAACTCCGTTTAGGACTGGGAAACAAACGCTAGCTCGCCTTGCAAGAAACACACTCTGCTTTTGAGAAAACAGCACTCTTCTACTCTCCTGTGTTTCCTATAGGGCCAGAAGAGTGAGCTTGCTCAGAACAAAAGAACTGTGCTTCCTACACACACGGGGCATATCTAGTTCAACTCTGCTTAGGAAACTGACAAGAACAGTAGCTTCTCTTCAGTCCCATATACTGTACTTGCTGGGAACAGACGCGAGTGCTATTTGCACTGTGTATGGCAATGGGAGCACAATAGTGACTCTTCTTAGCAGAAAACAACTCTAGCTCGTAGGACCAGAAACTGCATGGGATTCAACTCCGTTTAGGACTGGGAAACAAACGCTAGCTCGCCTTGCAAGAAACACACTCTGCTTTTCAGAAAACAGCACTCTTCTACTCTCCTGTGTTTCCTATAGGGCCAGAACATTGAGCTTGCTCAGAACAAAAGAACTGTGCTTCCTACACACACGGGGCATACCTAGTTCAACTCTGCTTAGGAAACTGACAAGAACAGTAGCTTCTCTTCAGTCCAATACACTGTACTTGCTGGGAACAGACGCGAGTGCTATTTGCACTGTGTATGGCAATGGGAGCCCAATAGTGACTCTTCTTAGAAGAAAACAACTCTTGCTCGTAGGACCAGAAACTGCATGGGATTCAACTCCGTTTAGGACTGGGAAACAAACGCTAGCTCGCCTTGCAAGAAACACACTCTGCTTTTGAGAAAACAGCACTCTTCTACTCTCCTGTGTTTCCTATAGGGCCAGAACATTGAGCTTGCTCAGAACAAAAGAACTGTGCTTCCTACACACACGGGGCATATCTAGTTCAACTCTGCTTAGGAAACTGACAAGAAGAGTAGCTTCTCTTCAGTCCAATACACTGTACTTGCTGGGAACAGACGCGAGTGCTATTTGCACTGTGTATGGCAATGGGAGCACAATAGTGACTCTTCTTAGCAGAAAACAACTCTTGCTCGTAGGACCAGAAACTGCATGGGATTCAACTCTGTTTAGGACTGGGAAACAAACGCTAGCTCGCCTTGCAAGAAACACACTCTGCTTTTGAGAAAACAGCACTCTTCTACTCTCCTGTGTTTCCTATAGGGCCAGAACAGTGAGCTTGCTCAGAACAAAAGAACTGTGCTTCCTACACACACGGGGCATATCTAGTTCAACTCTGCTTAGGAAACTGACAAGAACAGTAGCTTCTCTTCAGTCCAATACACTGTACTTGCTGGGAACAGACGCGAGTGCTATTTGCACTGTGTATGGCAATGGGAGCGCATAGTGACTCTTCTTAGCAGAAAACAACTCTTGCTCGTAGGACCAGAAACTGCATGGGATTCAACTCCGTTTAGGACTGGAAACAAACGCTAGCTCGCCTTGCAAGAAACACACTCTGCTTTTGAGAAAACAGCACTCTTCTACTCTCCTGTGTTTCCTATAGGGCCAGAACAGTGAGCTTGCTCAGAACAAAAGAACTGTGCTTCCTACACACACGGGGCATATCTAGTTCAACTCTGCTTAGGAAACTGACAAGAACAGTAGCTTCTCTTCAGTCCAATACACTGTACTTGCTGGGAACAGACGCGAGTGCTATTTGCACTGTGTATGGCAATGGGAGCACAATAGTGACTCTTCTTAGAAGAAAACAACTCTTGCTCGTAGGACCTGAAACTGCATGGGATTCAACTCCGTTTAGGAATGGGAAACAAACGCTAGCTCGCCTTGCAAGAAACACACTCTGCTTTTGAGAAAACAGCACTCTTCTACTCTCCTGTGTTTCCTATAGGGCCAGAACATTGAGCTTGCTCAGAACAAAAGAACTGTGCTTCCTACACACACGGGGCATATCTAGTTCAACTCTGCTTAGGAAACTGACAAGAACAGTAGCTTCTCTTCAGTCCAATACACTGTACTTGCTGGGAACAGACGCGAGTGCTATTTGCACTGTGTATGGCAATGGGAGCGCAATACTGACTCTTCTTAGCAGAAAACAACTCTTGCTCGTAGGACCAGAAACTGCATGGGATTCAACTCCGTTTAGGACTGGGAAACAAACGCTAGCTCGCCTTGCAAGAAACACACTCTGCTTTTGAGAAAACAGCACTCTTCTACTCTCCTGTGTTTCCTATAGGGCCAGAAGAGTGAGCTTGCTCAGAACAAAAGAACTGTGCTTCGTACACACACGGGGCATATCTAGTTCAACTCTGCTTAGGAAACTGACAAGAACAGTAGCTTCTCTTCAGTCCCATATACTGTACTTGCTGGGAACAGACGCGAGTGCTATTTGCACTGTGTATGGCAATGGGAGCGCAATAGTGACTCTTCTTAGCAGAAAACAACTCTAGCTCGTAGGACCAGAAACTGCATGGGATTCAACTCCGTTTAGGACTGGGAAACAAACGCTAGCTCGCCTTGCAAGAAACACACTCTGCTTTTGAGAAAACAGCACTCTTCTACTCTCCTGTGTTTCCTATAGGGCCAGAACATTGAGCTTGCTCAGAACAAAAGAACTGTGCTTCCTACACACACGGGGCATACCTAGTTCAACTCTGCTTAGGAAACTGACAAGAACAGTAGCTTCTCTTCAGTCCAATACACTGTACTTGCTGGGAACAGACGCGAGTGCTATTTGCACTGTGTATGGCAATGGGAGCCCAATAGTGACTCTTCTTAGAAGAAAACAACTCTTGCTCGTAGGACCAGAAACTGCATGGGATTCAACTCCGTTTAGGACTGGGAAACAAACGCTAGCTCGCCTTGCAAGAAACACACTCTGCTTTTGAGAAAACAGCACTCTTCTACTCTCCTGTGTTTCCTATAGGGCCAGAACATTGAGCTTGCTCAGAACAAAAGAACTGTGCTTCCTACACACACGGGGCATATCTAGTTCAACTCTGCTTAGGAAACTGACAAGAAGAGTAGCTTCTCTTCAGTCCAATACACTGTACTTGCTGGGAACAGACGCGAGTGCTATTTGCACTGTGTATGGCAATGGGAGCACAATAGTGACTCTTCTTAGCAGAAAACAACTCTTGCTCGTAGGACCAGAAACTGCATGGGATTCAACTCTGTTTAGGACTGGGAAACAAACGCTAGCTCGCCTTGCAAGAAACACACTCTGCTTTTGAGAAAACAGCACTCTTCTACTCTCCTGTGTTTCCTATAGGGCCAGAACAGTGAGCTTGCTCAGAACAAAAGAACTGTGCTTCCTACACACACGGGGCATATCTAGTTCAACTCTGCTTAGGAAACTGACAAGAACAGTAGCTTCTCTTCAGTCCAATACACTGTACTTGCTGGGAACAGACGCGAGTGCTATTTGCACTGTGTATGGCAATGGGAGCGCAATAGTGACTCTTCTTAGCAGAAAACAACTCTTGCTCGTAGGACCAGAAACTGCATGGGATTCAACTCCGTTTAGGACTGGGAAACAAACGCTAGCTCGCCTTGCAAGAAACACACTCTGCTTTTGAGAAAACAGCACTCTTCTACTCTCCTGTGTTTCCTATAGGGCCAGAACAGTGAGCTTGCTCAGAACAAAAGAACTGTGCTTCCTACACACACGGGGCATATCTAGTTCAACTCTGCTTAGGAAACTGACAAGAACAGTAGCTTCTCTTCAGTCCAATACACTGTACTTGCTGGGAACAGACGCCAGTGCTATTTGCACTGTGTATGGCATTGGGAGCGCAATAGTGACTCTTCTTAGCAGAAAACAACTCTTGCTCGTAGGACCAGAAACTGCATGGGATTCAACTCCGTTTAGGACTGGGAAACAAACGCTAGCTCGCCTTGCAAGAAACACACTCTGCTTTTGAGAAAACAGCACTCTTCTACTCTCCTGTGTTTCCTATAGGGCCAGAACAGTGAGCTTGCTCAGAACAAAAGAACTGTGCTTCCTACACACACGGGGCATATCTAGTTCAACTCTGCTTAGGAAACTGACAAGAACAGTAGCTTCTCTTCAGTCCAATACACTGTACTTGCTGGGAAGAGACGCGAGTGCTATTTGCACTGTGTATGGCAATGGGAGCGCAATAGTGACTCTTCTTAGCAGAAAACAACTCTTGCTTGTAGGACCAGAAACTGCATGGGATTCAACTCCGTTTAGGACTGGGAAACAAACGCTAGCTCGCCTTGCAAGAAACACACTCTGCTTTTGAGAAAACAGCACTCTTCTACTCTCCTGTGTTTCCTATAGGGCCAGAACAGTGAGCTTGCTCAGAACAAAAGAACTGTGCTTCCTACACACACGGGGCATATCTAGTTCAACTCTGCTTAGGAAACTGACAAGAACAGTAGCTTCTCTTCAGTCCAATACACTGTACTTGCTGGGAACAGACGCGAGTGCTATTTGCACTGTGTATGGCAATGGGAGCGCAATACTGACTCTTCTTAGCAGAAAACAACTCTTGCTCGTAGGACCAGAAACTGCATGGGATTCAACTCCGTTTAGGACTGGGAAACAAACGCCAGCTCGCCTTGCAAGAAACACACTCTGCTTTTGAGAAAACAGCACTCTTCTACTCTCCTGTGTTTCCTATAGGGCCAGAACATTGAGCTTGCTCAGAACAAAAGAACTGTGCTTCCTACACACACGGGGCATATCTAGTTCAACTCTGCTTAGGAAACTGACAAGAACAGTAGCTTCTCTTCAGTCCAATACACTGTACTTGCTGGGAACAGACGCGAGTGCTATTTGCACTGTGTATGGCAATGGGAGCTCAATAGTGACTCTTCTTAGCAGAAAACAACTCTTGCTCCTAGGACCAGAAACTGCATGGGATTCAACTCCGTTTAGGACTGGGAAACAAACGCTAGCTCGCCTTGCAAGAAACACACTCTGCTTTTGAGAAAACAGCACTCTTCTACTCTCCTGTGTTTCCTATAGGGCCAGAACAGTGAGCTTGCTCAGAACAAAAGAACTGTGCTTCCTACACACACGGGGCATATCTAGTTCAACTCTGCTTAGGAAACTGACAAGAACAGTAGCTTCTCTTCAGTCCAATACACTGTACTTGCTGGGAACAGACGCGAGTGCTATTTGCACTGTGTATGGCAATGGGAGCACAATAGTGACTCTTCTTAGCAGAAAACAACTCTTGCTCGTAGGACCAGAAACTGCATGGGATTCAACTCCGTTTAGGACTGGGAAACAAACGCCAGCTCGCCTTGCAAGAAACACACTCTGCTTTTGAGAAAACAGCACTCTTCTACTCTCCTGTGTTTCCTATAGGGCCAGAACAGTGAGCTTGCTCAGAACAAAAGAACTGTGCTTCCTACACACGGGGCATATCTAGTTCAACTCTGCTTAGGAAACTGACAAGAACAGTAGCTTCTCTTCAGTCCAATACACTGTACTTGCTGGGAACAGACGCCAGTGCTATTTGCACTGTGTATGGCAATGGGAGCACAATAGTGACTCTTCTTAGCAGAAAACAACTCTTGCTCGTAGGACCAGAAACTGCATGGGATTCAACTCCGTTTAGGACTGGGAAACAAACGCTAGCTCGCCTTGCAAGAAACACACTCTGCTTTTGAGAAAACAGCACTCTTCTACTCTCCTGTGTTTCCTATAGGGCCAGAACAGTGAGCTTGCTCAGAACAAAAGTACTGTGCTTCCTACACACACGGGGCATATCTAGTTCAACTCTGCTTAGGAAACTGACAAGAACAGTAGCTTCTCTTCAGTCCAATACACTGTACTTGCTGGGAACAGACGCGAGTGCTATTTGCACTGTGTATGGCAATGGGAGCACAATAGTGACTCTTCTTAGCAGAAAACAACTCTGGCTCGTAGGACCAGAAACTGCATGGGATTCAACTCCGTTTAGGACTGGGAAACAAAACGCTAGCTCGCCTTGCAAGAAACACACTCTGCTTTTGAGAAAACAGCACTCTTCTATTCTCCTGTGTTTCCTATAGGGCCAGAACAGTGAGCTTGCTCAGAACAAAAGAACTGTGCTTCCTACACACACGGGGCATATCTAGTTCAACTCTGCTTAGGAAACTGACAAGAACAGTAGCTTCTCTTCAGTCCAATACACTGTACTTGCTGGGAACAGACGCGAGTGCTATTTGCACTGTGTATGGCAATGGGAGCGCAATAGTGACTCTTCTTTGCAGAAAACAACTCTTGCTCATAGGACCAGAAACTGCATGGGATTCAACTCCGTTTAGGACTGGGAAACAAACGCTAGCTCGCCTTGCAAGAAACACACTCTGCTTTTGAGAAAACAGCACTCTTCTACTCTCCTGTGTTTCCTATAGGGCCAGAACAGTGAGCTTGCTCAGAACAAAAGAACTGTGCTTCCTACACACACGGGGCATATCTAGTTCAACTCTGCTTAGGAAACTGACAAGAACAGTAGCTTCTCTTCAGTCCAATACACTGTACTTGCTGGGAACAGACGCGAGTGCTATTTGCACTGTGTATGGCAATGGGAGCACAATAGTGACTCTTCTTAGCAGAAAACAACTCTTGCTCGTAGGACCAGTAACTGCATGGGATTCAACTCCGTTTAGGACTGGGAAACAAACGCTAGCTCGCCTTGCAAGAAACACACTCTGCTTTTGAGAAAACAGCACTCTTCTACTCTCCTGTGTTTCCTATAGGGCCAGAACAGTGAGCTTGCTCAGAACAAAAGAACTGTGCTTCCTACACACACGGGGCATATCTATTTCAACTCTGCTTAGGAAACTGACAAGAACAGTAGCTTCTCTTCAGTCCAATACACTGTACTTGCTGGGAACAGACGCGAGTGCTATTTGCACGGTGTATGGCAATGGGAGCGCAATAGTGACTCTTCTTAGCAGAAAACAACTCTTGCTCGTAGGACCAGAAACTGCATGGGATTCAACTCCGTTTAGGACTGGGAAACAAACGCTAGCTCGCCTTGCAAGAAACACACTCTGCTTTTGAGAAAACAGCACTCTTCTACTCTCCTGTGTTTCCTATAGGGCCAGAACATTGAGCTTGCACAGAACAAAAGAACTGTGCTTCCTACACACACGGGGCATATCTAGTTCAACTCTGCTTAGGAAACTGACAAGAACAGTAGCTTCTCTTCAGTCCAATACACTGTACTTGCTGGGAACAGACGCGAGTGCTATTTGCACTGTGTATGGCAATGGGAGCGCAATACTGACTCTTCTTAGCAGAAAACAACTCTGGCTCGTAGGACCAGAAACTGCATGGGATTCAACTCCGTTTAGGACTGGGAAACAAACGCTAGCTCGCCTTGCAAGAAACACACTCTGCTTTTGAGAAAACAGCACTCTTCTACTCTCCTGTGTTTCCTATAGGGCCAGAACATTGAGCTTGCTCAGAACAAAAGAACTGTGCTTCCTACACACGGGGCATATCTAGTTCAACTCTGCTTAGGAAACTGACAAGAACAGTAGCTTCTCTTCAGTCCAATACACTGTACTTGCTGGGAACAGACGCGAGTGCTATTTGCACTGTGTATGGCAATGGGAGCGCAATAGTGACTCTTCTTAGCAGAAAACAACTCTTGCTCGTAGGACCAGAAACTGCATGGGATTCAACTCCGTTTAGGACTGGGAAACAAATGCTAGCTCGCCTTGCAAGAAACACACTCTGCTTTTGAGAAAACAGCACTCTTCTACTCTCCTGTGTTTCCTATAGGGCCAGAACATTGAGCTTGCTCAGAACAAAAGAACTGTGCTTCCTACACACACGGGGCATATCTAGTTCAACTCTGCTTAGGAAACTGACAAGAACAGTAGCTTCTCTTCAGTCCAATACACTGTACTTGCTGGGAACAGACGCGAGTGCTATTTGCACTGTGTATGGCAATGGGAGCGCAATAGTGACTCTTCTTAGCAGAAAACAACTCTTGCTCGTAGGACCAGAAACTGCATGGGATTCAACTCCGTTTAGGACTGGGAAACAAACGCTAGCTCGCCTTGCAAGAAACACACTCTGCTTTTGAGAAAACAGCACTCTTCTACTCTCCTGTGTTTCCTATAGGGCCAGAACAGTGAGCTTGCTCAGAACAAAAGAACTGTGCTTCCTACACACACGGGGCATATCTAGTTCAACTCTGCTTAGGAAACTGACAAGAGCAGTAGCTTCTCTTCAGTCCAATACACTGTACTTGCTGGGAACAGACGCGAGTGCTATTTGCATGGTGTATGGCAATGGGAGCGCAATAGTGACTCTTCTTAGCAGAAAACAACTCTTGCTCGTAGGACCAGAAACTGCATGGGATTCAACTCCGTTTAGGACTGGGAAACAAACGCTAGCTCGCCTTGCAAGAAACACACTCTGCTTTTGAGAAAACAGCACTCTTCTACTCTCCTGTGTTTCCTATAGGGCCAGAACAGTGAGCTTGCTCAGAACAAAAGAACTGTGCTTCCTACACACACGGGGCATATCTAGTTCAACTCTGCTTAGGAAACTGACAAGAACAGTAGCTTCTCTTCAGTCCAATACACTGTACTTGCTGGGAACAGACGCGAGTGCTATTTGCACTGTGTATGGCAATGGGAGCGCAATACTGACTCTTCTTAGCAGAAAACAACTCTGGTTCGTAGGACCAGAAACTGCATGGGATTCAACTCCGTTTAGGACTGGGAAACAAACGCTAGCTCGCCTTGCAAGAAACACACTCTGCTTTTGAGAAAACAGCACTCTTCTACTCTCCTGTGTTTCCTATAGGGCCAGAACATTGAGCTTGCTCAGAACAAAAGAACTGTGCTTCCTACACACGGGGCATATCTAGTTCAACTCTGCTTAGGAAACTGACAAGAACAGTAGCTTCTCTTCAGTCCAATACACTGTACTTGCTGGGAACAGACGCGAGTGCTATTTGCACTGTGTATGGCAATGGGAGCACAATAGTGACTCTTCTTAGCAGAAAACAACTCTTGCTCGTAGGACCAGAAACTGCATGGGATTCAACTCCGTTTAGGACTGGGAAACAAACGCTAGCTCGCCTTGCAAGAAACACACTCTGCTTTTGAGAAAACAGCACTCTTCTACTCTCCTGTGTTTCCTATAGGGCCAGAACAGTGAGCTTGCTCAGAACAAAAGAACTGTGCTTCCTACACACACGGGGCATATCTAGTTCAACTCTGCTTAGGAAACTGACAAGAACAGTAGCTTCTCTTCAGTCCAATACACTGTACTTGCTGGGAACAGACGCGAGTGCTATTTGCACTGTGTATGGCAATGGGAGCGCAATAGTGACTCTTCTTAGCAGAAAACAACTCTTGCTCGTAGGACCAGAAACTGCATGGGATTCAACTCCGTTTAGGACTGGGAAACAAACGCTAGATCGCCTTGCAAGAAACTCACTCTGCTTTTGAGAAAACAGCACTCTTCTACTCTCCTGTGTTTCCTATAGGGCCAGAACAGTGAGCTTGCTCAGAACAAAAGAACTGTGCTTCCTACACACACGGGGCATATCTAGTTCAACTCTGCTTAGGAAACTGACAAGAGCAGTAGCTTCTCTTCAGTCCAATACACTGTACTTGCTGGGAACAGACGCGAGTGCTATTTGCACTGTGTATGGCAATGGGAGCACAATAGTGACTCTTCTTAGCAGAAAACAACTCTTGCTCGTAGGACCAGAAACTGCATGGGATTCAACTCCGTTTAGGACTGGGAAACAAACGCTAGCTCGCCTTGCAAGAAACACACTCTGCTTTTGAGAAAACAGCACTCTTCTACTCTCCTGTGTTTCCTATAGGGCCAGAACAGTGAGCTTGCTCAGAACAAAAGAACTGTGCTTCCTACACACACGGGGCATATCTAGTTCAACTCTGCTTAGGAAACTGACAAGAACAGTAGCTTCTCTTCAGTCCAATACACTGTACTTGCTGGGAACAGACGCGAGTGCTATTTGCACTGTGTATGGCAATGGGAGCGCAATAGTGACTCTTCTTAGCAGAAAACAACTCTTGCTCCTAGAACCAGAAACTGCATGGGATTCAACTCGTTTAGGACTGGGAAACAAACGCTAGCTCGCATTGCAAGAAACACACTCTGCTTTTGAGAAAACAGCACTCTTCTACTCTCCTGCGTTTCCTATAGGGAGAGAACAGTGAGCTTGCTCAGAACAAAAGAACTGTGCTTCCTACACACACGGGGCATATCTAGTTCAACTCTGCTTAGGAAACAGACAAGAACAGTAGCTTCTCTTCAGTCCAATACACTGTACTTGCTGGGAACAGACGCGAGTGCTATTTGCACTGTGGATGGCAATGGGAGCTCAATAGTGACTCTTCTTAGCAGAAAACAACTCTTGCTCATAGGACCAGAAACTGCATGCGATTCAACTCCTTTTAGGACTGGGAAACAAACGCTAGCTCGCCTTGCAAGAAACACACTCTGCTTTTGAGAAAACAGCACTCTTCTACTCTCCTGTGTTTCCTATAGGGCCAGAACAGTGAGCTTGCTCAGAACAAAAGAACTGTGATTCCTACACACACGGGGCATATCTAGTTCAACTCTGCTTAGGAAACTGACAAGAACAGTAGCTTCTCTTCAGTCCAATACACTGTACTTGCTGGGAACAGACGCGAGTGCTATTTGCACTGTGTATGGCAATGGGAGCGCAATAGTGACTCTTCTTAGCAGAAAACAACTCTTGCTCGTAGGACCAGAAACTGCATGGGATTCAACTCCGTTTAGGACTGGGAAACAAACGCTAGCTCGCCTTGCAAGAAACACACTCTGCTTTTGAGAAAACAGCACTCTTCTACTCTCCTGTGTTTCCTTTAGGACAAGAACAGTGAGCTTGCTCAGAACAAAAGAACTGTGCTTCCTACACACACGGGGCATATCTAGTTCAACTCTGCTTAGGAAACTGACAAGAACAGTAGCTTCTCTTCAGTCCAATACACTGTACTTGCTGGGAACAGACGCGAGTGCTATTTGCACTGTGTATGGCAATGGGAGCGCAATAGTGACTCTTCTTAGCAGAAAACAACTCTTGCTCGTAGGACCAGAAACTGCATGGGATTCAACTCCGTTTAGGACTGGGAAACAAACGCTAGCTCGCCTTGCAAGAAACACACTCTGCTTTTGAGAAAACAGCACTCTTCTACTCTCCTGTGTTTCCTATAGGGCCAGAACATTGAGCTTGCTCAGAACAAAAGAACTGTGCTTCCTACACACACGGGGCATATCTAGTTCAACTCTGCTTAGGAAACTGACAAGAACAGTAGCTTCTCTTCAGTCCAATACACTGTACTTGCTGGGAACAGACGCGAGTGCTATTTGCACTGTGTATGGCAATGGGAGCGCAATAGTGACTCTTCTTAGCAGAAAACAACTCTGGCTCGTAGGACCAGAAACTGCA